>NC_056739.1:1376008955-1376151455 GCF_019279795.1 Protopterus annectens
CATTTATCATGTTAAATATAATGATAATAAAATAACTCTGACAACTGCCTGATAACTTTGTTTCCCCAAACAGTCTTCTGTTCAGTGAAAAAAGCTGCTTAGAATACAGTCCCTGCTGTTGAGCAAAATTGATCCTGTAATGGTATTTTATTTCAAGCAGTTGCTGTAGTGAGTTTAGTTATTTGCATTTCTTAACTGGTGTAGAGCATTGATCGACAGGGACCTTTTTTTTTCCAGACAGCCTGAGAGCACTGGCTGAGGGAATCAAACCCTAGACTACAGGAAGCAGCTCATTAACAGCTCCTAGGACCCTTAATCCTCTGTCAGACCGCATAGCTCAAGGCTACTTCTTTGCACTGGCATCATCTCACCATAAAATATACCTATATTTTGTACCACTTCATCACTCTCAGTTTTTTAAATGTGTGTTTCTGAGTGGTAAGGTATCCTACAATCCTCATGTAAGTAGAAAGAGTTCTGCTATTACATATGCAAGTGTATGCTAATTTAAGTGTCCAGATTTGGGGCTGCATGTTCCTACTTTTCAAAAGCAATTGCCTAAATATTTAGTGTTTGCAGGTTGAGGGATATGCTGCACACAGATGACATGGAATGCTACCTCTGTCATAGCTGTCCTGCCTTCATGTCTTAGCATAGGGCCATAGTATTTTTAATGTAGGCAGTATCTTGCAATGTACCCTTAAATAATGCTTATTGACTATGTCTTCTATAAATAGTTGATGCTATACTTGATATCTGACATATGTATTTGTGATTCCAGTTTTTTTCCCTCTCTTCTCCTTCCTTCTGTCATTATCCTTTGTTTTATTATTTTTTTTCTATTATTGTTTTGTTTTCTCCATTTGTATTGGCATTTTTTACAACATCTGTCTTGGTTGTGCCAGGGGTATGGCCCAGGCCACCAGACCCCCCCCCCAACCAGTCCCAGACATCCCCTGCATTCTCTCCACTCCACCTGGCTCCATGCCTGACTCTTCATTAGGTGAAGCAAAGGGCAGGCAGGAAGCTTCCCATTTGACCTCTGCTGTTCACTCACTGCAAGAAAGTGCCTTTGCTCCCCATTGTAGTACTGCCAGGGGTATGCAGTATGTCACCTGGACAAAGTCAGTGGAGGTGCAGAGGGAGATAATGGACCAGCATTTACAAGTACCTTGAAGCTCGCATTGGTACCTGAAAAGGGTCCACTTAAAGCTTTCAGAGTCAAATCATTGCCTCTCTCTGCCTTCACCACCACAGGTATGGCTCAAAGGGGAGGGTGGTCAGGGCACTGACTAACCTGTCCCTGGATATTGTACAGCTAATGCGATACAGAAGGACATACCCATCCTATTCCCCATCCCGGTCTTCTTCTTCTTCTTTGTGTTGCACCTCCTTCCCCAGTTTGTTGCCCGATCCTTCTCATCACCACTGTCCAACCTTTATCTGTGTGTCTATAATTCCATTGTCATACCACTCAGTTACCATCTGTTGTCTTTCCCTTACATCCTTTCCAATCATTCATTCTCCATAATAAAAAGACATTGAATATATGTTCCTAAAGTCTATCTATCTATCTATCTATCTATCTATCTATCTATCTATCTATCTATCTATCTATCTATCTATCTATATCATTCCTCCCTCTCCCCACTCTCATTCTTATCGACCCTGCTTCCCTTGTGTATGTTTCTCTGCATGCTGCCCACCTTTTCCTATTTTCCTGTGCTTACATTTCTATGCTTTTATTGGTAAAAAAACAGATTTAGATTTTGCAAGATGCCCTTTAATGTACTTTGCAGACTTCCCATAGCATCGCAATGTATTACATATGTAGGTGCTTCGCCACATATGTGCTACCTGCTAGTTGCAGTTCTGAGATTCTCTTTCACCATTGGTTCTGTCATTTACAGAGACTGGTTATCTAACTAGCAGCAGTATGGACCATGAAATTCCAACTAGTCAATTGATAAATAACCTTGAGTCACATCTTGCTGCAAGCTGTACCCACATAAGGCGTACTTCATTTTCACAAGGCATGTTTCTGAATACCAGGGATAGTCTTGTAACATATAGCTCTAGAGAGATATCTGTATCACTCCTGAGGTAAAAGATGTGAGGCAGCATATAGAAATGGATACCATATCAGCAGTGTCTATTGTTTCTTTGAGTAGCAGTGAGAAACATTTTTTTCATATACTTTTATAAAACAGGAAAAAAAAACTAAAAATGTATAAGATAAAAATATCAGTGCTTAAGTGCTATAGTAAACATCAGTAACATTTCCTGGTGAAACACAAGTGCTAGTCCTTTATATGTTTGTTCAGGAAAGAGTATTGCTGTTTGGTAGAGAAAGATTTCACAGCAGGTAGTCAGAATAAGTTTTATTTTGGACTTGTGATAGAATTTATTATGAAACCAGAATAAATGAAATGCTTAGTGATGTTAGTACATACCATGAATTGAACACTAATCAGTTAAATAAATTGATTAGGGATGTACATGGAGAATTATACAATCTATTTATGTCAAGTATTATAAGCAATCAGCTTTATAACTATTTTTTGATAGAAACACTATCAATCCCTACTTTTAGGGGACTACCCAAAATACACAAGGACATTATGTATCCACCAATGAGGCCCATAGTGAGTAGTAGAGGTTGGTTGACTGAGACTGTATCTATTTATGGGGAGAAATGTTTGAGACCAGTAGCTGACAATACTGTGACTGTTATAAAAGACACACAACATTTTCTCCAGACTTTTTCCTAGCTATATAAACACTGACAGCAGTATTTTTGATTGCTATTTGGTTACATTAGATGTTACATCTTTATTTACTAATATCCTCAATGACACAAGCCTTGATTATGTGAGACTGTTTTTGATAAGCAAAGGGATCCCTAGAGGAGAGATTATTAGAATCATTATGTTACTGGAAATAATACTTAATCTTAATGTTTTTACTTGTGGGAATAAATATTATTTACAAGCCAATGGAGTGGCAATGGGGACACCCTGCGCTAATTTATACACAAACACTGTCATGGCTTATTGGGAGCATACTTATGTAATAAATAATATTTTGTTTAGTGAGAACATCAGATATTACAAATGCTTTGTTGATGATGTCTTTATAGTATGGAAAGGGGATCTTGAGACACTAAACGATTTTGTTGACTATATAAATGGTACCACTAGGTTTTTAAACTTTGGTCCAAGAAGCCGCGGTGGTGCAGTGGTAGCGTTGTTCCCTCACAGCAAGAGGTTCTCCCATTCAATTCTTGGCTGGAGTGCCTTCTGTGTGGAGTCTGCATGTCCTCCCCACAGTCGAGCGGCATTCAAAAGACATGCGTAAATAGGCATGCCTTCGTTGAAGGTTGGGCATTGAGATGGCACCTTGGCACCCGTAAAAAAATCTATTGCCAATCATTAGCGGACTGGAGTTCTGCTGTGGTGACCCCTAAATGGGAAAAGCCAAAAGAAGAACAAACAGCTAGTTGGTCCAAGAAAGAAATAGATTTCCTCGATGTTTCCATAATTATAGGCACAGATGAGATTCATACACAACTGTTTAGGAAGAGTTGTAGAAAGAATACACTATTACATAGAAACAGCATGCATCCCCCTCATGTATATCACAATATAGTGAAAGGCCAAGGACAAAGGGTATCTACGCTGACCAGCCATGATTTAACTTATGAAAAGAAAATAGATAACCTCAAAAATGAATTCAGAGCTAGAGGTTATAACGACAGAGAAAGTGCAGGGGTATTAGATACCTTAGCTGCCAGTAAAAATGATAGAGGTAAACCTTTCTTTAAGCAGGGCAGACACCATCTGCACAAAAGTGATATTGGTAAACAAACTCATAGGCTTGCCATTCCCTATACCAATAATAAGAAGAAGATAAATTAGATAATTAAGTGGCATTGGAACATTTTGACTGTGGATGAAACAGTTTTACAGATAGTAGGGGAGCAACCTAGATACTCTTACAGGAATACCAAATCCCTTAAGAGAATGATCTGCTATGAAAGAAGCACAATCAATACAGTGAAATCAGATAGGCAAGGAACTTTTTCCTGCCGCAGCTGTAATCAATGTGCTTTTATGGCAAATGCTAACACCTTCAAGCACCCAGATACAGGGAAAGTATACACTTTTAGACACTATGCTGATTGTAAATCTAGGAATCTAGTATATCTAGCTCAATGTTCCAAATGTGCCTCTTTCTATATAGGGAAGACTAACAGGACTCTAAGGGAGAGAGTTAGAAAGCACCTGTACGCTATACGCAGAGAAGACGAGCGAAATGCCCTAGCGAGACACACTATAAGCCATGATTTGTCTCATAGGTTTAGTTTCTTAGCCATAGAACTTATTAGAACTACTGTTAGGCTAAGGTAACATTAAGAATTATATGGTAAAGGAAAAGAACAAATGGATCGTGAGATATCAGGCAGATAAGGAGCATGGCCTGAATGAGAAAGTGAGTCTGAAACCTTTTTTGAAAGATAGGCCATTTAATCGCTAGATTTTTTTCCCACACATTATAGCTAGGAATATGTTGTGTGCTTTTAGATGCAGCATGATTTAATAAGGTCTTGAGCAAGTCTTAGGGCGATGGTTGTTTTATATATGGTACTTTTATCTGCATATATAAAGATGTCATGCTTACTTTTATAGTGAATATGTCTTTTGTTTTTGGATATATACACATGGTTAGAAGAGGTTGTTGCAGTATTGTGTTTGTACCACTGCTTTGTTAGCAGTGCTAGCATATTGCCATATTACCATCTAGTGCTTTTGTATCTTGACCATTGTATTTTTAGGTAGATATACATTTTTGTATATATCAAATGTTACTTGTGTGCACATAACGTATTGTAAAGAACATGGTTCCAAATGGAGATATACATATATTTATATACATTCTTTATGGTTAGGAGAATGTCTGTAGAAGCGAATGTTATTTTATGATATGTAGTGCACTTCTTTATTTTGTTTTCAGATGTACATATCTTTAGCCAGTTTTTATTAGCTGTATGAAATTGCATACACACATGAAAGTGATAAGTTGTTTGTTTTGAGTTTATACAGCCATATACATATGAAGTATTTAGAATAACTTTTTAATGGTTTTAGATATTTATGTATTGTAGATTTTATATATATTTATTGTTCTGTACTAAGTATACACACATTGTTTATAATGATGCATTAACACCATAGAATATGTACAGGGGTATTTGTGATAAGTGCTGGATATCAGCACCACTAGGAACCTTTTATTTTGATAGGGTTTTATTCTACTTGTATTTTCATATGCTTTGTCACTGGTCAGTTTGTTTTATTAACAGCTATTTAAATGCTAAGTTTGGTTTGAAATTTTATTGTCTGAAGAAGCGTTCTGTGCAACGCAAAAGTGCTTACTGTCCTGACCTGGTCTTATTATTAAAGGATTTCTACACATCCCAGTCCATGGTGTGCCTTTGGATTCACTACTGATTGTGAACTCTGAAAGTATAAAAACAAAATGGAGTCTAAGGATGATACACCCAAACCCTTCAACACAACATACTGAAATGGAGAAGGTACCAAGGACCCGACCAAAAGAAACAGAGTGTCAGCAATCCCAAACTGGGTTCACCAAAATTTGTTGGAACACTGCAAGCAGGACTTTAGACCACCTGCAACTGAGGTAAAGCTAGAATGTTGGTCTTGCACAAGTATTTCTGGATAAAGATATTCATCATGACTAATTGAAAAATTTGCATTGGAGGTCTGCAGTCCATAAAAACATCCTGGTATTAATTGATTTAATACATTTTACATGTTTTTTAACACAATAAGCCCACTTGGTGAGTTCATTATTTTCTGAAGTTGGCACAGGAAAAGTGTATTCTTAAATGACTAACACTGTTATATTTTATACAAGCAAGGGATGATGTGCTACTCCAGACTACAAAATAAATCTTAGCGGCTCATAGACTTAATCCTCAGAGATTAACAGACAGACTATATGATGTTACATATATCAGTGTTTTCAGAAGGGTACAACAAACTATGTTGAACATTAGTGCAAACTATTACTAACATTACACCAAAAGTGACTTTCATTAAAATCAAAATGAACACCAACTTGCAGATAGTGAAACCAGGTAGGTAAATATGTATCCAAAAAGGAGGAGATAGCCAGTCCATGTTTGTAAATGGAAGACTGAATAGACCAGCCATGAATGGAAAAATGGCTATACCTCCAATCACAGAGCTGCAAAAATGGGTAACATAGTTTTTATTCCAACCACATAAAATAGATAAGCCTGCAGAGGCTCTAAAAATCTTTCCTTTTAGGACCCCAAAGATGAATGTTAACTCAAATATTCTGCTTTTTGATATTTCCTGTCACATCTGAAATGAAAGTAACTTTAAGTTAATATGGAGGCAAAATTTTTAGCAGGTAATACTTCAAGTAAACATACAGACACATGTACATAAAAACATTCTGAGGTTCATAGGGTATTACTAAATAACCTAAAATAGTTATAATTCCTAGGATTATTATTATAGTCTTTGAAAGGGTGAGACTGGAAAAAGCAAAAATGGAAAATTTGTACCAAGTCCAAGGTTGCTGTAAATCAATGTATTCCCACTGCCAAGGTACAGTAATATTAGAATTCCTAATCTTTTTTCAATTTAGAATTTTTTGCCACCTCCATTTTTTATCTGCTATCTGCCTACAGTTCTGAGACTGAAGTCTTCATATAGTCCAAATCAATTGCACATAACCCTGCTGCAATACTATTACAGAATCATCATACTGGGGCATTACCAATAGTCAAAAATGCTTAACACTTGGGGTTCTTCTAAAACTATTCTGGTCCTAAACCAGTTGGAAGTTACTTAAACCTAGGCATCTCTAAAAACATATATGTGAATTGTGACTCTATAGCCTGTAATCCTGAAATACATCTCACTGGTCTTTACAACAAACAAGGGACTCTTACTTATCTGATCCAAAAAAGGTATATGATCAGACAATTGAATACAATCCAGGCTAGATATGGGATGACCATAATTCTCTTAAGTCAACAGTCAGAGGTGGTCAATGCTCATGGACATGAAAAAAAAGTAAAGAAGGGCAGAGTAGTATTCCTGGTAACAAAGAGACAATTCTCATGTTTATCAAGATGATGCCTTCAACTTAAGTGGCATTTGAGTTTACAGCAAAAATCATAGCCACAATTCCATGGTTAAAGATTTGGTATGATCTGCAATGATTCAGTGCTTATCAGCATGATGTGAGCTATGTAACCAGTCTGCCAGTGTTGCAGCTGTTGGATTGCACCTGTCACCTTAGGTAGAACAAGGTACTATATAGGGATCTCCCAATCTAAATAGTGTTTTTGTAGGCCTACACTAAGTTCACTCTGAAAAAAATGTGAATAAAAATGCTCCTACAAAAAGACAGGTGAGGGCAGCTTTGCATGATGCAAGAGGCTTAGACAAAAACTACACATTTGCAATACCTTTATCTACATGGAGAATATTGATTAATAGACTGAGAAATATTCCAAGGCCACTGAATCTTATGGCAAATACATGCCTTGCCACTCCCTCAGACCACACCTTCTTTGTCCAGGAGAGCTATAGCAGTCAGTCCCACAGTAAATCTGTTGATATCCACTGAGTCATCTAGTTTATGTTTAAAGGAAGATAGTGAGTTGCACTGTTCAGCATGAAGGGTTTTTTTTCCAGAAGTATGGGAGGTGCTAGATTATAAACCTGTCCTTCCAACATGTTTTATTTATCTGTTCATGAAGATTTCGTTCCCTGGTTCTGGTATTGGTGGAGATGCTAGACTTGTGGAGAAACAGGAGGCCCAGGATAACCAGATCTCCAATGTATAGTAAATGAGGCAGAGATCTCCACTCAAGCATTTATAAGACACAGAAGAAAGGGACAGACCTTCCACACTGTCTTTAGAGCTCTGAGATGTTAGACCTGCAATCTTTCTGGTTAGGAACCTTTGTGGTTTTCCTAATTGCTTGATATGTGTTGTGGAAAACATCCCAAAAGGGACATTGTAGTCATTAACTGGACAGATCAATGCTGAGTATAAGGGCATGATTACCTCTGTAGTCATCAATGCTGAGTAGAAGGGAGTGATTACCTCTGTAGTCATCAATGCTGAGTATAAGGGAGTGATTACCTCTGAAGTCATCAATGCTGAGTATAAGGGAGTGATTACCTCTGTAGTCATCAATGCTGAGTATAAGGGAGTGATTACCTCTGAAGTCATCAATGCTGAGTATAAGGGAGTGATTACCTCTGTAGTCATCAATGCTGAGTATAAGGGAGTGATTCCCTCTGTAGTCATCAATGCTGAGTATAAGGGAGTGATTCCCTCTGTAGTCATCAATGCTGAGTATAAGGGAGTGATTACCTCTGAAGTCATCAATGCTGAGTATAACGGAGTGATTCCTTCTGTAGTCATCAATGCTGAGTATAAGGGAGTGATTACCTCTGAAGTCATCAATGCTGAGTATAAGGGAGTGATTACCTCTGTAGTCATCAATGCTGAGTATAAGGGAGTGATTCCCTCTGTAGTCATCAATGCTGAGTATAAGTGAGTGATTATCTCTGTAGTCATCAATGCGGAGTACAAGGGAGTGATTACCTCTGTAGTCATCAATGCTGAGTATAAGGGAATGATTACCTCTGTAGTCCCTGATGATATTCCTTTGCCAACTGGCTGGGCTAAATGAAATGCTTTCCTAACAGCCATTCCCACATGATGGCCAAAAGGAAGAAGCTATCAACCCAAGTACATAAGTCTTTGACTTCAATTTTGTTTTGTAGTGGTGTGCTGTCTATACAGAATGATGAATGGAGGCGGTTGTCAACCAAAAGTGATGATGCATCACTTGTTTAGCATTTAGTTTCAGCCCATTTTAGTACATCTGTAGTTTACTAAGGATAGTTCATTCTGGAGGGGTTGGGTGTTATAGGGTGACTAAACAGCAACCCTCAGTTTGCAGTCGTTTGCAAACTTTTTTAGTCTTGGCACATTGCTTGGAGATCTGAGAAGTAAATATCAAAAAGGAGATGTCCCAGTACCAGGCCTTGATCACTTTCATACTTTTTGATAAGGTACCTGCAACTCTCACTGTATGATTTCTGCCTTTCAACCAGTTTGTTATCCATTTTACTTCTTATGGGTCACTTTTTAAAGTATTAAGTTTTGCATGATTGAGCATGATGTCAATGACCTTGGCCAGGTCAAGATACTCTGCATGCACTTTATGGTTACCATTTGCAGCCCTCATAACCCTTTCAAAGAAGCCTATATAGACAGGATCTAGCCAAGCTGCTGGGTATCAAAGTCTAAAAAGATTTATCATAGTGTAGCTTAAGTGGTGAATTTTAATAAATTCCATGTTTTTTTTTCAAATAAGGATTGTAAGGCTGCTAGGTCTGTAATTACCTGGGTCAATTGTAAGGCCATTCATATGGGGGATATCACCACTGCAGTGTGCTACTCATCAGGAACAAAAACAATATTTGTTTCTCAATTCAAATTCATATGCAGAGTTTGTTATAAATTGTGTTTTTATGAAGCTGAACACCATATAAAAATAAAGGAAAAACTAGGCAGCTACACATATAGCTATAAATATTTATATATGGATAGATAGATAATTAGACAGACAGATAGATAGATAGATAGATAGATAGATAGATAGATAGATAGATAGATAGATAGATAGATAGATAGATAGAGATTGTATTTTGGGAGGCTGGAGATTGGTATAATAATTAAGGTGTTTTCCTCACAGACAGAAAGTACAGGATTTGATTTTCATCCTTAAGAAATTGGCTAAGCTAAAAATGGCCCACAAGGGCAGCTAACCTAGTACTTGCCTATGAGCCTATGATTCAACATCATTGTGAATGTTTCATTTCTTAGTGGAATTAATCTGCAACAATCATACCAGTTCACCCACCCAGATACCGAAACACACTGACCCATTCACACATGCACACACACACACACACACACAATCACACTCTACAAAAGAAGCAAAAAGTGTGCAACTTAAAATGTTCCTTTTTAGTTTATATCAGTGTTGCTGAAACCACGGTCTTCTTTCTTATCAAGCATGACCACCCTAATCAGCCAGTCAGACACATACACACACACACACACACACACACACACACACACACACACACACACACACACACACACATACACACACACACACACACACACACACACACACACACACACACACATGCACACACACACGCACTCAAACACACACAAGTGCAGCCACACACATGCTCCCATTCATTCTAAGGCACAGACATGCATTCATCCTATCAAAAATACATAAATTGTCTGTTCAGTGGCACAGAGGGATAAACCCTGATGGTGACCCAGATGATCTTGGATCAGCTAGTGACCTGGATGCTAGAAGACGCAACACATTACAGTGGGTTAGCACAGCCAATACCATCTCAGCCATCCTAAGGTAAGGGAGGAAGTCCATAAAGCTGCCCTTCTACCATCTCATGGAAATGGGGATGTCAGATAGGCAGCAGTATGGTCAAGAAACATGCACCTTCTCCTACAAGGCCACATACCTGTTCAGTAGCTCCTAAGAGCATAGCAAGTCCTGCTGCAATGTGAGCATGCATGTCACCCACCAAAGGAAGGGTTAGGACCTAAAAAACAGAAAAACAAATCCCTGCCATGGATGACAGCTGCTAGGAGCTCATCTCTCTCTCTCTCTCTCTCACTTTGTCCTTATACACCAGACCAAAGCATGAAAAGCTGTGAGTAAATCCCCCTTCAGTTATGTCCATGGAATGGGGAACAAATGAGGGTATAGGGCTTCTACAGTTGCTTGCTGGAAGGAAAGAAAGAAAAATACACCCATGCAGCATGCCAGTGAGAAACATGTATGTATTGCTGTATAATGAAATTCAAGGATGTGATGAAAAAAAAATCCAGAAGATCTATTTTGTTTTTAGCCCTGCTTATATAACAAATATAAAACACTTTGGATGGACACAGCTGGTTTCTTTGCTGAGTCACCTATACTCTGCATTCTAGAGACACTTGGTTTCAACTAAAAAAGTGTAGTAGCAAGGAACATAAAATAGGAAAATGTCTGTTTCCAGTCTGTGCTTTTTATTGTAGTAGTAATCAGCCTTACAGCAGATTATATAAAGTTTACAGTTCCTCTGAGGGTGACCTTTGTTTATACAGAAATGGTTACACTAACAGCTGCACAGACTGAGGCATATAAAGTGTCTATATTGCACTACTACACAGAGCAAGGTATGCACATTTGGCACCAGACACCTACACTTAAGTCTTAGAATAAAAAAAAATACATACATACATGCATAAATAAATTAATAATTCACACTAAAATGGGTACTAGATGGAGAAAGTTATTGAAACTTCATCCTGAGTGCCTGAGGTGTGTATACCGCAGTAACAACTGCATTCACAAAAATAAGTAATGAATTCCTTTTTTGGGCTCCCTCTTGGAAGTTCATAACTCAGTAATGTGAGTCCCAAAACTACAAACTACTGCAAGTTAACACAAGTAAGAATGAAATTGGAAATTTACTGTTAATAAAGTATATATATATATATATATATATATATATATATATATATATATATATATATATATACACTAACTCTAAGATCACAGTATCATGAAGAAGAAATATTCAGAAATACAGGAATTTCAGATTCAATATATTTTTCCCTGTAATCACAAATAAATTCTTCCAAGGATCACAGTTACAGACCTTGAACATACTACAAGAACCCCATATTTTAAGCCTCCAAATTTAAAAAGCTACACAGTAAAAATAACACCACATACAACATATTTCAGGTCATATTAATTAAGCCATAGTATTGTAAAATCCATGCCAAGATTATGAATTCTGACTTCCATGAAACGTTATATCAACTTTGTAATCAGCCTTGAAACTGTATTTTATATAAAATACTAGAAGGCGATTATAAAAATATTCTGAGCTGATAGTGATAGCTGGTACACAAAAGCAAAGCATTTAAAGTGAGAGACAAATCATTACAGAATCAATAAACAGAGGTAATAGCAGATGTGTGACATGTACCACTGTTACAGATCATTTAGCTATCTGGTGAAACTTTAGAGGAATTTAAACTTCAAACATATTTGTCTTTTTAACTGTACATTTCAGAAGCCAGTGCACTCTTAACAAGTGACAGACTCTTAGATCAGTTCTGGTACATAGGTTAGACTGCATCTGTGCCACTTCTAAGGATATTCACACATTCAACATAGTTATGTTTATGTCCCTAGTGAGCACATTCTGACATCCTAGCACACACACTTCTGTAGTCAGTCTTTTAATTAGTAGTCTAAGCAGAAACCTACATCAAGGTCTTTGAGTTCATAACTTGGGACTTTCTCCAAGGTTTCAGTCAGATAACATTAATTTTTCTGCAGTCATTTTTTTTTTCGCAAACTGAAATTGGCTTAAGGTGAATCGTGCAGGGCTTTTCTTTCCTAAATAAATTTAATTTTAAGGTAGTGTGGAGCAATACTATTCCAGTCACAGTTCTGTTCAATGTAGCACTATAATCCAGAGTAAAGTGCTATATAATGTTAAAATCCATATCCCTTTCCTGCAGCAGACTCTGATGCTACTGTTATACAAGCTCATTTCTTGGACTGAGAGCCTAGTAATCACCTATAAACAAACAAAATATTAAGCATAGCTGCACATTTTTATTTAATAATGCTGAAATGTGACATTAAAGTTTGGGTGCCATGCAAGTAAGTGGATTCTTTAAAATAAAAAAGCAACATAGTTCTGCAAAGCCAGGATGTCTTAATGTGCTGTTCTTTTTCTTATTTTTGTTTCCATTGGTGACCACATTATAGCAGACATATTTATGTTGTTCAGAGTAACATGTAAAGCTTTGTTTATAATGTGAATGTTGGCTATTGCTGCTCAAACAAATACAAAAATGCTGTAACGACCCTGGTTGGCTATGCTTACAGTGGAACTGTTTCCGAAATGACTTGGCTTATCTTTAAGCCACTCATCCATTTTGAAGTCATGCATGGCACAAAGAGCTGACTGCTGTATATATATATATATATATATATATATATATATACTTAAGCAATATTGTGCTGCGTATCATGAGGAAGTTAAGGAAACATGAATATGTCCGCTCCATAATGTTGTTGGATTAAGTCACTGACTACACCCCAGTTGATCAGGAAAGGAATAGCATTGCAGATGGAACAATCATCTGGGGACAGGCATACCTCTTGACTGTCCAGATTTCTGCAGAATGTCCAGATTTTTGGCTCATATTTTTGGTCTGTTTCTCATAAAATCTGTGAGAACTGAAGTTACTAAATAATGACATTTGTTTCAAATTCAGACTTCAAATCCTTCAGAAAATGTTTGTTAAAACAAACCCTGTTACTCTAGCAACTTTTTAAGTTTATAAGAACAGTATTTAAAATATGTCCCTATTTTGGGGTCTTTGCCCCCCATTTTTGGGGGCTTTGTCCAAATTTCTTGTACTAAGAGGTTGAAAGGTATGGGGACAGGGTAGAATGAAGTTGTGATATCCACTCACTTTACTCTGAGTGGGAGAATAGGGACATATGGTATGATTCATGTGTTCCATTGCAGCCTACTCAGTGGAGATCAAAGAGCTTTGGGGGGTGCAGGGTCATTTGCATGTTTGCATAACCCACACGCGTAAGTGATAGCCCATATTACTCCTACTGCCTGCACAACCTTGAAGCACTTTTGGGCATGCTCAGGGGAAACCATAGGATGTATTTATTTATTTTGGGGGTGGGGGTCCTCATCTAGACAGGTGTCCCCATGCCTTACATCCATTGCTGGGTCTACTGGCAACTTTAATTCAGCCTTGGTCTATTACCAAATTTTGCAGGGGTCATTGCGCATCTTAAGGGCATTCTGGGAGGTAAATGCTGTCATTCAATCAGCCAGTTTTTTTTTTTATATATATAACCTACCATACCCCCCTCCCTTTTGATGTTCATAATTATGTCCAAGTGTGTAGACATGAAATGGGGTCATTTGCAGCTTATCTCCCCATCTCCATGGCAACTCAGCCATGCCACCATCTACCTCCTCATTGGACGAAGCCCCGTACTATACATCATTCTGCCCTCCACCAAGGATTGACACAAGAGATGCCCATGTCACCATCCTCCCCTCCAGGATGGGAATACCCATCCCTTCCTCATGTCATTAGCCCAAGCTACTAAATGAACTCAAGTTACCTGAGCTGTTGTCAAGGCTTTATCCCTCAAAACCACCAAAGTGTCAGTCATGGAGTTTAATGATTAACCTCCACTAATGGCTGCCTAGATCAGTGATGGCAAACCTATGACACGTGTGTCAAATGTGACATGCCACAACATTTTGGGTGACACACAAGAGTTCACCAACACCCAAGTTACCAAAGAAACTGCTTTTGCATTTTTTGCTTGTCTTAAGTGCATTGAATTATTTTGCGCCAGGAGCCAGTTAAACAACACCGCTGCAGAGGTAAGGAAGTTATTAACCTCAGAGACTATTTCGGTATACATTCTTGAAAGAGTCTGCAAAGGGCAGTGCTGACATTGTTTTCTCTTCATGATTACACTTCTGCAAAGGGCAAGTTGTCTGCATTTTAGGAGTGTGCTGTTTTACATTCCTGTCAACTGTCCCTCTTAATCCCTCCTAAAACTGGCAACTCTGTACACTTAATAATGACAATAATTAGATTTATAGACTAATTTTACTTCAGAAAATGTATATTAATTCACATTAATTTTTTTCTGTGAGTGTCTCAGATTATTAGTGCTAGTAGTTTAAAACTGTCCATGTCTCTTATTTCTAGATTTGTCCCTGATTCTGTTGAGATTTATCCCTGATGTATTGAGAGCCATGCTGTTTTATTTATTTTTATTTATTTATTTTTGTTTGGGGGGTTGACACACAGAGTCATGTTAGGGATTTTCCAGATTTTTGACATGCCAAACCCAAAAGGTTTACCATTATGGGCCTAGATGATGGCCTTACAATGATTACACCTTCAATCAGGAGCACCATTATTGGAAGGTCAGAAAAGGCAAGGGGTGAACAAGAAACAGTGCCTAAAAGGAATTCTGACTGGTTATGATTAACTCAGAAAACTGTTGTTTTCATTGGTAGCAAGATCTTTAACATAAACTTAGATCTATATTCAAAAAGAGCTCTAACACTGGTGAGTCATTCTAGCTATTAATCTGCAATTTATTAATAATTAGATAAGCATGCAGTTTTATGAAAAATCTGTTATCTACTGCATATAAAGGCATCTTTATCAAGTAAGGAAAAAATAAGCTAGTGCACCAAAAGGTTGCTGCAACCTGTAAGGAATAAATCTTCTTAAGGATGTTCATTTTCTAGACCTGCAAAAAATGATAACAGACAGTTATTTCATTCGTTATTTCCAGAAAGAATCATGGTGGTGCTGCGGTAGCGTTGTCGCCTCACAGTTAGACGTTGCCCGTTTGATTCTCAGTTAGAGCGTCTTCTGTGTGGCAACATGCGTGAATGGGCGTTCCTTCATCAAAGGTTGTGCGTTAGGCCCAGCAAGCCAGCGTGTAAAAATCTACTGCCAATCATTAGCGGACCGGAGTTCCGCTGTGGCGACCCCTAACTGGGAAAAGCTGAAAGACACAAACAATTTCCAGAAAGAATCATCCAGTATTCGGTAACAGTATCTAGATTCAGACATCATTGAAAATATTATGGCAGTAGTCATTTACATTCGATAATAATATTTTTGCTTATGGTGTATGCTATTTTTAACATTTTCTTAAACTGGCAATGCGATTGGCCCATTTTAAATTCAGTCTAAAGATGCAATATAAAACATTGACATATATACATAAATACTCATAACTATCAAAATTCTTTGTCTGCAGGGTCACTGATTTGTGGTACTACAAAAAAGTGAAATTTTATTTTCATGATTAAAAAAAACAGGAATTTTACCTGTGATTTTAAGTGTAACTTTTGGTCATTGCAGTAATTCACTTATGATTTTTGGTAATCTCTATGTGGAAAATTAAAACACATTTTATGAACAGAATACAGACAATGCAAACTGCCAGTATGAATGAGTGTTTTGGCTTAAAATGCTAGATTTCAAGAAAGCACTATGATTTTTTTTCAATATTCAGTCAGTCCAGGAATTACATTTACTGATACTTTTATGAAAAAAATGGAAAATTGGTATCCTTGGCTATGAATTATAAATGAGCTGCCTTGTATGGTCCTGTGTTTGATTCCCTCAGACTTCATTTGCTTACCATGCGAATGTCAGCAAGTTATTAACCAGATAATATTTCTGGTCTGAGACTGAAAAAGGTCCATCTGGATCAGTGTTCTAGCCACTTAACAGGTAAACCAAAATACATTTTGTGAAGATATGTGAAGGCTGCCTGCCTAGCTAGATATAATTTTGTAGATAATTCTGTCATTTGTAAATATTAATATAAGCCACAGGCTTGTTCTCTTAAATTGAAGAAAATGTTGTTAAATGTTGAACTTCAAAAATGTAACCACATTGCACTCTGCTGGAGGAAAGCTGATAAGTCAAGCCTTGTATAAATGTTTGATCTCAAACTCAGAGCCATGGTGTCTAAACCAGCAGATTATTTCTGTTGTTTTGAGAACAGAGTTAATTGCTAGATTTTATATATATATGATGTCTTTAATTACTGTGTTTTTTTTGACCAGGTGCAAGATCAAAGCAATGCAAATGTAGAGTTTCTCTTAGCCTGGCAAACCAGAGAATTGTTAAGAATGGTGTAATCTAAAATGAGTCAGCAGGATGTGTTATCAATTTAAGGACAGAGAGACTCAAAGCATTTTGCATTTGTCTTCAGAACATCCAACATCACCAGCACTGCTTTGCTCTATATGTAAGTTTATTTTAGAACTCTGTTTGCTCTTAGATATAGCTAGGAAATAGGAAGATTAGACTAGTTGTTTTCTGTATTGATGTCAGAACTATTCTACTGTATTATTTTTAGCATTTTCCTGTGATCTCTGAACTCTTGACTAGCACTGCGTAGTAAGAAGTATTGTCTTGTGTTCTTATTATTTATTATTAAATATTTTTAAACCTTTCAACTGTGGCTGTTTTATGTAGAAATAATTTAAGCTCTAGAGTACATTGCATGTATATAGTGATACTGTCCAAGCCACTCCAATAAGCTTTGCTGTTTAGTCACACCATTTGGATAATAATATTGCACAGTAATAATTGGGCACCCTTTGATAAGGGCCTTATTAGTAGCTGATATTAGTGGTTGGTGGCAGTGATTTCTACCTTATAGCCTGGCAGAGAAGGGGGCATATCTGGAGAACCTGTGCCAGCCTTCCCTGGGAGTGTCTGTGTGTTTGTATATAACTCATATCTCTAAGTGTGTGTGTCAGCTACTTGGGCAGAGACACAAAGCACTGGTTGGACAGAGATGGTGCTGGAGGTTTTAGCTTGACCACTAGGCTGAGATCTGGATGCTATAGCTGTGTCAGTGGGGAGTTTTATTGGGGATCTGGAGAGAAAGGGAGAATCCAGCTTCAGACTGACTGTGGGCTCTGTGTGCTCTTAAGGGAAAATTTACTTTACTGTGTTTTTATTTGTTATCTTTCCCAATGTGGATGCTCCTCACTGGTGTTAGTGGTGACGATTGAGGCTCCTTGATTGTTGAACCAGAGCATGGGCATCACATATTAATCAGTGGCAGTGGTGGGATATCCAAACCACATATTAATTGATTGGCATATACTAATGGGCTTGTAGTGGTGTGGATAGTGCATTCCTGTAGCTTATGCACAATGATCACTGAAGGTGTTTTTGTACTCTAAATGAGCCACACAGTGAATATTCAGGGTTCAGATCACAATTGTTTTATTTCTTTTGTGAGCTTAGTTAGTCAGGGAGAGCAGGCAAGCATGTCAGTAGAGGAGTATGGAAAGCTGACAAAGAGCCAGTTGGCTGAGATGTGCCAGGCTAAAGGACTGGTGCAAGGAAACCTGACTAAGGCAGACATAATTGCAGCTTTGGTCACAGCTGCATCAGAAAATAGCAACCAGGAGGATGATCAGACTGGCAGTGGAGATGCTCAACACACAAGGAATGGCCAGCTCAACCTTTGTGCAGAGGACTTAAAAATCCCTCTGGAGCTAAAGAGACTTGAGTTGGAGGCCAGACATTTGGAAATGGAAGCTGTGGAGAAGGAGTGGCAAAGGCAGCATGAAATAGAGATGCTAAGTCTTTGCGAGAGTCACGGAGGTAATGGGGAAGGGACTAACTGGACCCCAGAAGCATAAAATGTCAGTAAATTTCTTCCACAGTTTACAGAGAGAGATAATTTTGATAGTTTCATTAATATGTTTGAGAGGGTATGTAAACAGTATGATGTTGACCAAAGACTCTGGGTATGGTTACTGACTCCCGTTACTCCATGGTAAAGCTGTAACTGTGCTGTCTAAATTAACAGATTGTGAATGTTTTGATTATACAGCTGTTAAGAATTGCTTGTTAGAATATTTTAAGCCAACACCTGAAACTTATAGGTTCATAGGTTCATAGGTAGGTACTAGGCTATCTGCCCGAAGGCATTTATAAGCCTAGCTGGAATGTGTTGGTTTTCGCCAGCCCCTTAGATTAGTTCCCTGTGCCTCTGTCCAGCAGAGCCATTTAAGTGATCCCCGGGGTAAAATGTCTGTTTCCCATCCACTCATCAAGGTTTCTCTTGAAGAGTGTTAGCGAGGAGCTCTGCCTAATGTAGATTGGAATCTTGTTCCAGAGCATGAGAATTCTCTGGGACAGGAATCTATCCCTCCAGCATGTCCTATTTATTGTTGTGGTGAAGTTTAGATCCCTAGAGCTTGTGACTTGATGGGATATGGTTTTCTTCAGGTGTAGCATGCCCATCAATTCTAGGTTGGACATGGCCTTGTATGTCAGGCATAGATCACCGCTGAGTAGGCTGTATGCAACCGAGAACAGCTGGAGTTTCTTCAGTCGAGCTGCATAGGGCATCTGTTTGAGGCCAGTGATCCTCTTGGTGAGGTACTTCTGTGGTCTTTCCAGCTGTTGCAGGTGTCTTGTAAGATACATCCCAAATAAGGTGAGTTACTCTATGATGGGTCTGATGAGTGATACGTAGAGGGGCACAATGACCTCTTTTCATCTGGTGCAAACCCTTTTGTGATTAGGTGGGCCACATAGAAGGATTTTCTAACCACTTTGGCAATGTAATTATCAAAGGCAAGATTACTGTCTTCTTGGGTCCCCTGATCCCTTGTTACGTCTTCCGTATTTAGAGGGTTACCACCTATGTGGTAGCTTGTGGGTATTTTGTTTTTTCCTAAGAGAATGACTATGTGCTTTTTGGCATTTAGCTTGAGGCCATGGTTTTGACACCAGGTATCTGTCTCAGTGAGACCCTTTTGGAGGATGTCTGTGTCAGCCTGAGAGTCAATTATAGCCCCTAGTTTGCAGTCATCTGTGAACTTGGTCAGCCATAGACTTCCTTATCTTGCCTGTACTTCTGAGAAGTATATGCCGAACAAGAGGGGTCCTAGGACTGAGCTGTGGGGAACTCCACTTGTAACCTGTTTAGAGTCAGACCTAGCTCCCGCAACTCTTACCATGTGGGTTCTGTCCATGAGCCAGTTGGCAACCCATCGCATGATGTAGGGGTTTATGTTCAGGCTGGTGAGTTTGTCTATAATACCAGAATGGGGAATGGTGTTGAAGGCCTTTGCGAGGTCTAGGTATGCTGTGTCGACCACCTTCGCCTCATCTATAACCTTGGTAACTGTCTCAAAGAAGTCCACCAGGTTTAGGAGGCATGATCTGCCCTTAACAAAGCCGAACTGGGTAGCGTTCCAGTGTTTGGAGGTTCCCAATGTTTCTGTTAATGAGATCCATGATGATGCGCTCCATAGCCTTGCAGACCAAGCTAGTCAGGCTTATAGGGTGATAGTTCCTGGGATCTGTTGTGGCTCCACCTTTGTGGAGCGGAATAGCTGTTGCTGTGTGCCACTCTATGGGCACGTAGCCTGTGGAGAGGCTGAGTTTGAACAGTGTGTTTAGGTGAGGGGTTAGTTCATCTTTGAGCTCGTGTAGGATGCAGCCTGGGACACCATCCAGTCCCATTGATGCTGTGTTTTTGGCTTTGGAGAGGTCTGTTTTAACCCTGTGATTTCAGGGGCACTACATTTTTCTGGTATGGTTATGGGTCCTTTTGGGGCTGAGAGGGGGGTGACGTTTGCACTGAACCTGTCTGCCAGGATGTTGGCGATATCAGTCAGTTCAGTGTATTTTGTGCCATTCTGCATTAACTCCGAGCAGATCTGAGAATTGCCTCTTAGATTCTTGACATAGATAAAGAATGCCTTGTGGATATCTTTGGAGCCCTTGGCAATTTTTCTTTCGAAGCTAGCCTTGGATGATTTTATGAGGGATCATAGTTTCTTGCTGATACTGATCAGTAATGTCTTACCTTCTTGGGATTTTACTCTTTTCTGTACTAGTTTCCTCTTTCTATTGTATAGCTTGTTTATGGCAGGGATCCACCAGACTGGTTTCCTTTTCTTAGAGGAGTGAGTCTTGGTTTTGCTTGGGATAGCATGATCCATGCATTCTTGTAGGTGCCTGTAGAGTGCATTAGGAAAGAATTTTGCAGCTTGGGCAGCATTATCCTTTAGCATGGGGCTTTGAAACTTTCCACCTCGGTCTTAAGTAACGTGAAGTTTGCTTTTGGAAAGATTTTCACAGTGGTTTCTTTGACTGGGGATGGGTGTGGAAGGTGCATATCCAGCATGATTAATTTATGGTCAAATCTAACCAGTGAGGGATTGACCTCCAGTGTGGAACACCGGTCGCTCATGTTGGTGACAAACAGGTCCATTATGTTGTCACCTCTGGTGGGGGTGTTGACCAGTTGATCCAGGGCATTTGAGTTTATAAATTCTAGGAAATGGTGGGCAAGGGAGTTAGTACTTGAGTAGTTCTCCCAGTTAATGTTTGGGTAATTGAAATCACCCAATATCAGGGTGTTTGGTAGGACCTTTATGTTTCCCAGTGTTCCCAGAAATGCAGAATGGGGGTTCTGGGACATGGTGGGTGATCTGTAGCAAGCTACAAGTTGAATTGCAGTTTTGCCTGTTGTTAGTTGCATGTGGATGATCTCTGAAGCATCATGCTGTGCCACTAACCTGGAGGTGTGGGTACGCTTGATGAATATGGATACGCCCCTGCCTTTTGTATTTCGGTCTGGGTTTTGTGGCCAAAATGTATGTTATGAGTTGTAGTCTGTTAGTGCTGGGGTGCTCTCTGGAGCCTTAAACCAGGTTTCTGTTACTGCACATATATCGATTTTCTCCATACGGAGGAGTGCTTCGAGTGTGTGCATTTTGAGATTTAGACTTCTGGCATTGAGTAGCATTATCCTCAGTTTTTTGTTACTTGTGCTATTTACAGCGGTGGGTTTGTCTTTTGAGCCTTGCCTAAAAAAGGTGCTATGGGGGTGGCAAGAGCCTTAGCCAGTATTCAAAAGCCTAAGGGTGACAGGTGCAAGCCATCTCTAGCGAAGCAGCGTGGTTTGTCGAGCATGTCATTCCAGGCTGACAGACACAGGATCCCCTTTGAATGACACCAGAAGCTTAGCCAATTGTTGAAATTGATCATTTTTTTTCTTTATACCGTAGTAGCATTCTTGGTGAGGGCAGGATGCTACTCAAGGTCAAGGTCATACCGCCCTGGGCTATGTGATCAGAGAGGTCTTCCATGTCTCTTTTCATGTAGTCCAGGGAGGTACGGCTGAGGTTATTCACACCAACATGGACAATGACAGAGTCATATTTGTACTTGTTCTGGAGTGACCTGAGTGCTTGTGTTATGTGGTGGATCCTGGCACATGACAGACAGCTAACAGTAACCTTCTCCTTGTTCAGCCTAGTGAGTGGGACGTCAGTGTCCCTGACTATAGAGTCACCTATTACTAATGTGTTGGGTATGTTATTTTGCCTTAAGGGCTGTGATTGCATGGCACACTGGTTTTGTGAAGTATGTGTTTCATGGTTTGTGATGGGGGTGGAGGTTGCTTAGGTGTCTGCTTTGGAGGTCTCTGTTGCTTTTGCAGATTTTTATTTAGAGCCTCTGAGTATGTTTTCATGTATTGATGTGTGTTTTTTCCCGGTGCTGGTATCCTAGGTCTATGTGAGACTGGTGGTATGATGCAAGCAAATCCCTTCTCCTCTTGACTGTCTGGTCCAGTCTTGGGTTGAGAGAGCTCAGCCTCCAGTTTGGCTGTATAATTGCATCTCTTGCATGTATTAGTGTTTGTTGGTAGGAGGAGAGGGTTATCTGTGTACATGAGGCAGTTGTAACATTGCCTCAAAATGTCCAGATTCACCAGTTGGACTGGAGAGTACACCTGAAACTGCCCTTTGGATATGCCTGGATAGGTACAGTGAACCGTTTTACTGATTGGCTGGTAATGTCGAATAGAGAGCCTTGTCCTTCTCTACAATATGGGGGGGGGGGTCTAGTGCTAAGGTTTATTAGTGCTTGCTATGAATTTTGAGCACGTGCCAGGCTGAGACGTGAATGGTTTGAGTGCTTAAGTTGATAGTTTGTCTAGTTCCAAGGGAAAATTTGAAGAGAACACTTTGTGGAGCCGGGAATAGTTATACCCTAGCTAACCGGTGCTACCTGGTGTGCAAAACCACACAAATGTGGGTTTTATAGCAGGGAAATGAAAGAGATAGAAATTAGCCCAAAGTGGCCAATAAACTACTAATTTCTAGGTTGAAACCACTCCTCCAGGGACAGATAGGTTATTCAAAGCTCCTCTCTCCACAGGTGAACAGAGAAACTTCCTTCTATCCCAGTAAGGTATGGGCAAACACAAAAACTTGTAACCCAGCCCTGAATTCAGCACTAACCTGAAAACTGGACTATACTAGCTTAGAAAGGTGGGAAAACAAGTATTTTTTTTTTTTTGTTTTTTTGTTTGTTTTTTTTTTTTCAGAAAATAAACCAGATACAATAAAAAAAACACTTTAAATGCATATAAATGGCTATCACACTTGAGTGTGTAGCCTACAACAGTTAAACCGGTAATTTAAACACAAAAATGACTTTGTTAAAGTGCAGGCAGTAAAATAAGTACAATATGTAGCTGAAACAAACTTTTTAAATCATGGAAACTCTAAAACATCTACGTTTTAGGCGGAATTAGCTAAAGGCAGCAAGAAAATACAGAAAAATGATACTTAATCACTCCAAAGTCTCTGTTTTCGCTCTCTGCTGCTGTAAAACTCTGCAGGGCACCAGGCAGGAGCTTGCTGAGCTGTATACAAAAAAGTTTTTTGTGCATAGACACAAGGCAACTGAAAGTGCGTGTGAATATGTTGCTGAACTGTGCACTTAATTTCATAGGTGGGTGAGTAGATGTCAGGTCGCCACTTTTGAAGGTCTGGCAGACATTTTGGTGAGGGAACAAGCTCTTAGGACTTTGCCTGAGGAGATGAGGATCTGGTTAACTGATAGACAATGTGCTACTTCAGAGGAGTTGGGGAAGAAGAGAGACATACCTAGCAAGCAGGGCATCCCTGCACAGGAAAGGGACCCCCAGTACTGCTCATGGGTCTAAAGGAATCCATGGTGGGTAGCCCAGACTGCCCCAACAGAATCTGCCAGTAGCAGGGGAAGCCACGAGTCCAGGTACATGTTCAGGACCTAGGGTTAAATGTTTTGAAGGCAACCAGTGGGGCCATGTGGCATACAGATGTCCATGGAGGCAAGGTGGGGAACAAATGTTGAGAGAGCCAGTAAGTGGGAAAGACAAAATGCCAATAGTAGGTTGTCTTGAGACAACAAGCATACCAAACTACCACAAGAGGTTATATCCTATTGTAGTGAATGGCAAAGAGGCCATTGCTAAGAGAGACACAACCTCTGACATAGCCATTGTAAAGCCTGCAATGGTTACAGGGGAGCACTACTTGCCTGGGCAGTCTACTCCAGTCAGAGCTTTAGGAGGGACCCCATTTCAAATATCTTTGGCTAGGATTCACCTTGACTGGGAGGGTGGAAAAGGAAACGAGCAAGTAGGTGTGTTTGAGGATATCGCCAATACCACCAAAAAGAGATAAAATAAATAATACCACAAGTGACAACAGCCACAAATCACAGATGAAATGCAGATAAATAAATTTACTGTACTCAACGCCTCGGCTCCCAAGCCTTTACAGAATGTTTGAGGATATCCCTGCAGATGTCCTGATAGGGAATGATTTTGATAATGCAGTACCATGTGCTCATGCAGTTACACGCAGTCAAGCTTGGAGACAAGCCTGTGGGTCTGGTAGCCTGGGGGAGACCCAGTCAGAGCACACACTTGCAGCAAGTACTGGTGAGGTGGTTACTTCAGGGAGGGAGCTACTCTGTAGCAGTGAGACTGGAGGTGAGTCAAAGCTGCTTGTGGGTACTAATGTTCCCTTGGACAGAGTGACTGCAAAGGTAGAGGTGAGTAGTAGTACCCAGGCTGACAGTGATGCACCCCTCTCAGAGGATGCCAGACTTCCTATGGAAGGGGAGCTGGAAAGGGTTACAAAGAGAGGGTTGAGACAAACTCAGCTCTCAGACCCTACATTGCAAGGGCTGAGGCATGCAGCTAGTGAGGCACCTGATTCACATGGGAAGGGAGAATCTGTATACTGGGACAAAGGGTTACTGTATAGAGAGTGGACCCCTGAGGGAGGGCTAGAAGGTGAGAGGATACAGCAGTTGGTAGTGCCTACAGCCTACCATCTGGCACTTCTAGCCATAGCCCATGATATTCCCTTTGCAGGTCATATGGGCATAAAACATACATAGAGACATATTATGCAGAACTTCTATTGGCCTGGAATTTCCAGAGATGTAACAGGGTACTGCAGGATTTGTGAGCAGTGCCAAAAGGTAGGCAAAGCAGGAGACAAGGTAAGATCTCCTTTGATGCCTTTGCCTATGAATGAGGAGCCATTTCAGAGCATAGCTATGGATATTGTGGGGCCTCTGAGTACCCTAAGTTCCACAGGGACAAATTATATCCTAGTGGTAGCAGATCATGCTACAAGATACCCTGAGACAGTGGCTTTGTCCGCCATTGAGGCAGAAACGGTGGCAAATGCTTTGTTAGATATTTTCAGCAGGGTAGGTTTCCTAAAAGAAATACTGACTGTCAGAGGTGCCAATTTCATGTCAGACCTGCTGGCTTGTCTGTGGAAGTACTGTGGGGTGAAGCACCTGAAGACCACCCCCTACCAACCCTATACTAATGGTCTGGTTGAGAGGTTAAACTCTGTAATCAAGTCCATGCTACAGGCATTTGCAGACCAATTTAAGAGGGAGTGGGACACATTTACCCCATCTGTTGTTTGCTTACAGAGAGGTTCCCCATGAATCCACATTTTTTTCACCCTTTGAGTTGCTGTATGGGAATAGGGTGGGGGGACCTCTAGATTTAATTTGAGATGAGTGGGAAGGTGAGTGTGAATCTCAGAAGGAGTCTGTTGTTTCATATGTCCTAAACCTCAGGACAAGGCTCAGGGAACTCATGTGCTTGGCCAAGGAGAACCTGGCAGAAGCCCAACAACAGAAAAATGTATGGTATGACAGGAATGCTCAAGCTAGAGAGTATGCTGTAGGGCACCAGGTAATGGTTCTCATTCCTGTCAGAGACAACAAGCTCCAAGCAGCTTGGGAGGGATCCTACAAGGTGGTAAGAAAGGTAGATGATGATAACTACATGGTAGAACTGCTAGGCAGGAGGCACGGGCACAAATTGTACCATCTTAACATGATGAAACCTTACCATGATAGGGAGGCCCTTGTGCTGAGTATTTGCAGTAGATTGTAGGAATCTGAGGGAGATCTGGTGACTGATCTCCTTAGTGAGGCTCAGACGGACATCTCAGTGGAAGGGGTAGCAATGTCCCAGCAGCTATCTCCTACCCAGGTTCAAGAAATCCGAGCAGTGTTACAGGAGTTTGGGGACATGTTCACTGGAAAGCCAGGGTGCACCCACCTGGTGCAGCACCAGATGGATACAGGACCCCAAAGGCCTATATGGCAGGCCCCTTATAGAGTGCCTGAGAGAGTCAAACCAAACAGACTCTGAGGGAGGAGATACAGGAGATGTTGGAACTAGGGGTAATTCAAGAGTCCAACAGTTCCCATGCCTCCCCAATGGTGCTGGTGCCAAAGAAGGATGGCAGCACCAGGTTCTGTGTGGACTACAGGAAATTAAATAGTCACACAGAGTCAGATGCGTACCCAATGCCTAGGACAGATGAGGCCCTAGAGCAGCTGGGTGGGGCTAAGCATCTTACCATCACTGATTTTACCAAGGGGTACTGGCAGGTGCCCTTGACTCCCAGTGCTAGAGAGAAGTCAGCCTTTGTGACTCCTTTTGGGTTGTATGAGTTCACAAAGATGCCCTTTGGGATAAAAATGCCCTAGTGACTTTCCAGAGGCTGGTAGGTCATATCCTTGCAGGAGCAGGAGGGTTTTCCCTTGCTTACCTAGATGATATTGCCATCTGCAGCCATTCCTGGCAAGAGCACCTTCAACATGTCAGGGAGGTGCTAGGCAGACTACAGAGGGCAGGGTTGACCATTAAGCCAAGCAAATGTCAGGTGGGTATGGCAGAGGTCTCCTACCTGCGACATAGAGTCGGGAGTGGTAAGATCAGGCCAGAACCTGCCAAAGTGGATGCCATTTAGGCCTGGCCTGCACTGGTTAGCAAAAAGCAGGTGAAGGCATTCTTAGGGACAGCTGGGTACTACAGAAAGTTTTCCCTTGTTATAGTACCATAGTAGCTCCCCTCACAGACTTGACAAGGAAGAACAGGCCAGATAAGGTAGTATGGACCACAGCATGTGAGCAGGCACTCCAGAAGTTTAAAGAAGCTTTGGGAGGACCCCCTGTGTTAGCCAGTCTAGATTACAGTAAACATTTGTTGTGCAGGTGGATGCTTCAAACCATGGGGTGCGGGCTGTATTTAGCCAGATTTCTACAGAGGGAGAAGAGTACCCAGTGATTTATCTCAGTCGTAGGTCGAACCGAGGGAGGAATGCTATGCAGCTGTAGAAAAGGAATGTCTAGCCATAGTGTGGGCACTGCAGAAACATCAGCCTTATCTGTATGGAAGAAAGTTCACTGTGGTTACAGACCACATTCCCCTAACATGATTGCACAGAGCCAGCCAGCAAAATGCCAAGTTGCTAAGATGGAGCCTAGGGTTGCAACTATAGGATATGTCAGTGCAGCACCGCAGTGAGATTAGCAATGTCAATGCAGATGGGCTCTCAAGACAGGAAATGGGGTAAGGTATACTCTGATCGACCTAACCCTCTCAAGCAACATTTCTCAAGGATCACTTGAAAAATTAGCTTGAGTTCTCTGGAAGGGAAGATATGTAAAGATATGTGAAGGCTGCCAGCCTAGCCAGATAGAATTTTGTAGATAAGTCTGTCATTTGTAAATATTAATATAAACCACAGGCTTGTTCTCTTACATGGAAGAAAATGGTGTTAAATGTTGAACTTCAAAAATGTAACCACATTCCAGTCTATTGGAGGAAAGCTGATAAGTCAAGCCTTATATAAATGTTTGATCTCAAACTCGGAGCCGTGATGTCTAAACCAGCAGATTCTTTCTATTATTTTGAGACCAGAGTTAATTGCTAGATTTTACATATATAATGTCTTTAATTACTGTAGTTTCCTGACCAGGTGCAAGATCAAAACAATGTAAATGTAGAGTTTTTGTTAGCCTGGGAAACCAGAAAATTGTTAAGAATGATGTAATCTAAAATGAGTCAGCAGGATCTGTTATCAATTTAAGGACAGGGAGACTCAGAGCATTTTGCATTTGTCTTCAGAACATCCAACATCACTAGCACTGCTTTGCTGTAAATGTAAGTTTATTTTAGAACTCTGTTTGCTCTTAGATATAGCTAGGAAATAGGAAGATTAGACTAGTTGTTTTCTGTATTGATGTCAGAACTAGTCTACTGTATTATTTTTAGCATTTTCTTGTGATCTCTGAACTCGTGACTAGCACTGTGTAGTAAGCAGTATTGTCTTGTGCTCTTATTATTTATTATTAAATATTTTTAAACCTTTCAACTGTGGCTGTTTTATGTAGAGATAATTTAAGCTCTATACATTGCATGTATATAGTGATACTGTCCAAGCCACTCCAGTAAACTTTGCTGTTCAAGTCACACTTACCATTTGGATAATAATATTGCACAGTAATAATTGGACACCCTTTGATAACGGCCTTATTGGTGGTTGGTGGCAGTGATTTCTACCTTATAGCCTGGCAGAGAAGAGTGCATAACTGGAGAACCTGTGCAAGCCTTCCCCAGGAGTATCTGTGTGTTTGTATATAACTCATATCTCTAAGTGTGTGTGTCAGTTACTTGGGCAGGGACACGAACCACTGGTTGGACAGAGAGGGTGCTGGAGGTTTTAACTTCACAAATAGGCTGAGATCTGGACCTTATAGCTGTGCCAGTGGGGAGTCTTATTGGGGATATGGAAAGAAAGGGAGAAACCAGCCCCAGACTGACTGTGATCTCTGTGTGCTCTTAAGGGAAATTGTACTTTTCTTTGTGTGTATTTCTTATCCTTCCCAATGTGGATGCCCCTCACTGGTGTTAGTTGCGAGGACTGAGGCTCCTTGATTGCTGGGGTCTATATTATAAGAATGAAAGTGCATATGTGCGACTACATAAAAGTCAACACATAATGCATGAAAAGTAAAAGTAGTGAACGGCCACATAAGCAAGTTTTTACCTATGGAAAAACCGTACACAGCTGTTTGCTAAAAAAATTATTTAAAATCATAAACAGGCCCCCCACACCCCCTAACTAAATATATCAACTCTGAGATCGCACTATAGGGAACGAAAGGGCAACTCCATGAAGTTGGCCAACCATCTCCTTGCCTTATGACATATTCATCGAATCGCTTAAATGCGATTCGATGAATATGTGTCGCTGATTCCGTATTCGCTTAGAAGCATTTTTGTGCTTCTAATATAGACCTGATTGCTGGGCTAGTGCACGGGCATCACACATTTCTACAGATCATTTTCAGCTCCCTCTCAGAAGTGTGAGATCTCCAACTATGAGTCATACACCTTGAGCATATAATCTGTGATTCTACAAGCCATACAGCAATGGCTGAAATGCACTGAACTATCATTAAACCATTTTCAGAAAGAATTTGCCCCCCTTCTGCATCCCTCAATTTGGTTCACTACCCACCACCTCCCAGCTACTTATATATACTAATTTCAAGAATGATGCATCTTAGAGTAGGGGACATACTCAAAGATGCCACAACCATGGACTCAGCATGTATTTCACATATTCTCACAAATAGTCTCACTTCTGAGCATCACAGTTCCAAGCCTTCGAATTTCATCAGGACTCCCCATCTTATTAAGCTCACTGACAAAGGATGCTTTTCACTTCTAAAATTAAATAAATAGATTGAATATCCTCATTTATCTCTATAACGTTTTGTTTCTTGGCATCTGGAGAACATGCTATTTGAAGGACAGTTTGTGCTAAAGGAAAGACAGCACACCATATTTGCAAACCATCACTGACCATATGTGATTCTATAAAGTCCATTGTAACATGTCTAGAAAAGTCATGCATACAAAATGACAATATGTAGTGTTCAGCCTCAGTTAACAGTGCTATATGTGTAATTCCAAAATAAACCAATGGCTTAGTTGTCCAATTAAAGGCAAAATAAAAAATATCATCAAATCACAGAAAAAAACAGCTTACTGGGGCCACAATGCTCAGCACAGACTAAAAATAACTTAGCTTTACACTTAATCTTATTGGAGATGCAAAAAGGCATTATTTTAATTGTAGTCAGAGACATTGTTCCCAGTAAGCAGCCATCTGTGTGTGGCCTCTCATGTCAGATAACACTTCTTGCACATATCAGATAAGCAGCTATGGACGCAAGTGGTGTTAAGGATCAATGACAGAAAAAGACACTTTCAGTACTCCTGTCCACTGTCATACTCATCCGTCAGTTATACAGCATTTATATTCGGCCTACCAACACCTTGTAAAACACAATGAGATGCGGGCACATTCCGCTACACCATACATCAAACGTGATAACACGTGAACATTCCTACACTCAGGCTTCTACTTCTAGAGAAAGTTGTTTTTTTATCATAAAACATTATTATTATTATTATTATTATTATTATTATTATTATTATTAACTGCAGTGGTGGTGCTGCGATAGCGTTGTCGCCTCACAGTAAGATGTTGTCCTGTTTGATTCTCAGCTAGAGTGTCTTCTGTGTGGAGACATGTGTGAATGGGCACACCTTCGTTGAAGGTTGTGTGTCAGGGCTTGCAACTCGGCACGTAAAAATCTACTGCCAATCATTAGCGGACCGGAGTTCTGCTGTGGTGACCCCTAACTGGGAAAAGACAAAAGACACAACAACATTATTATTATTATTATTATTATTATTATTATTATTATTATTATTATTTTACTAACAATTACAGTGCAAAAATGGAAGGAATTAATTGTTTTTGTGGCTTGTACCTGATACTGGCTCAATTACTCCAGAAAAAGCTTGCTTTAATAAAAGAAAATTGAGTATAGTGCTCTTTAGCAAGAAGTACTGTAGGTCTATAACAGATAGGTTGGTACTTGATAGAGAATGAAAGGAAATGGTCATTTTCCTCTCTTAGAAGTGACAAAACCATTAGTGTTTTCATTTGTGATGCTCACTTAGGATAAGTTGTGAAACTCTTGAAGGGTTTTTGAAAAGCACAGGAACTATGGATTAGCCTGGCAGGATTTAATGAGCATTTCTGACATGGAAAGCCAATGTAGTGGCATATGGATGTCATGACAATGTGAATCAATAAAATGTGCACAAAGTCCCAGATGTTTTAATACTAGAAATGTTATGACAGAAAAGCTTTAAACATAAAACAACTATTTAAAAGTTTATAAAAGGAGATCCTACTTTCAGTTCCAATAATTTTTGCAGTGAAGGTTATGTCTTACAAATACAAGTATGTATAAATGAAATAAAACAATAAATACACAGTGACTACTTCATAATTTCCCTCAGAAATGTGTTTATTTGTTTAGATTGGTCTGTAGGAAATAACCTTACTGATATAACTGCTTCTGTTCTTAACCATATTAATATATTTGGGCAATGTGTGTGTGTTTGTGTGTGTGTATGTGTGTGTGTGTGTGTGTGTGTGTGTGTGTGTGTGTGTGTGTGTGTGTGTGTGTGTGTGTGTGTGTGTGTGCGTGTGTAGTCATAGTATATATATAATTTTGCAATATCTATCTATTGTATATATGTGCCTATGTTGTATATGCGTGTAGTCTCAATGACTAAAGTTTGACACTCCACGCACTACATTCAGTTCTGTACTATGTTTATTATTCTCATATACATGCTTTACAAACATTATGTAAGAAAATTACACTTAGATCAGAGAAATGCATGTTTCTTATGAATAATTCTAATAAAGACTTTCACAGCAAAGAGCTACATAATATATTGCTGATATAAGCTATTTATGCAGCCATGTACACTACTTTTCAGTTTTAAGATGTTTCCATTTATTCCTTGAAATGAGATTAGCTTAATCAGTTTTATCATAGTGACTCAACTGATTTTTATATATAGCTACAGCATATTTTCCAATTCAGGAAAGAACTACAGAAACATAGTAAAGATTTTTAAAGGGGATCACTGTTTCTGTTGCTATGCTTTCTAGTTTTCTTTTAACTTTTGTTTTACAGCATGTTACTTAATTGATATGAAAATAATTTAAGTATTAAACATACCATTATAGCTCTGTACTCAAGAACAGACGTTTATGAAATTCAGTGCAAATTATGCTGTTAGGTAGCACTGCGATCTTTACAGCAGTGCAAGTCACAGAATCAATCTGGTTACCAAACAAATAAAAAATAAAGGTGAAGACAATATACTGTTTTACTTGTTTGGAATGCTGAATATATTCCTACAACATAGCTGCCAAGTTTTACAACTGGTCACCATGCTGCAATGCTTCATCATGATTCCATCCATCCACAACCCCTTTTCTCATTTTTGTACATGGGGTCAGGTGTCACTTCAACAGTGACAATCATTTAGAGCCAAGGTTTACATCTCCATATGGCTACTCCTGCTGTGGTAGTTCTTCCACATCACACACACGCACACTGTGCACTCACATCTATAGCTAATTTAGAGTGTCTAATCCACCTACTGCATATCTTTGGAATGTGGGAGAAAAACAGAATACCCAGAAGAAACTCACACAAACAAATGGAGGACATACAGACTCCGCACAGAAGGCCCCCCCAGCTGAGAATCAAACCGGGGAATCCCTTACTCTCAGGCCAACTAACAAACTGGAATTTAAGCATTATACTCAAGTGGCCCAGCTGAAAGTTGCCCATAAATTAACTTTATGCATCTAAGTGCCTGGCACTGTGTGACACGATCAAAGTCTGTAATCCAAAATGCAAAACTGAATCAGTAGGAATATATTTAATATATATTTTTCATGCTACAAGAAGATTTGGTAAATCATCCTTTTCTACTTTCATGAGTGCAGTTTGGAACAGACTCCCATACACATTTTGACTAACCAGTAACAAATAAAACTTCAGAAATATTTTGAAATCATACCCATCCAATACGAAGCTTTGCAAGTGTGATGTCACCAAACTTTATAAACAAATAACAGCCCAAAAATTCCTTGTATACAATCTCAGACAGTATATAATGTCTTCATAACGATACACTTCTTACTGTTTTGATTCTAACCTCCCCTTTGTTTCAACCATTCATTTTATTTTAATTGTAGTAATTGCCACATAGACAACAGCTGTCAACATAGATGTAAAATCTATCACCTCATCAGTTGTGTTGCTGTCATCTACTCTGGTCAACCACTGTGTAATGCGTTTATGTTCTAACCCTGTCAATAAGCTTTTTTTATTGATTTTGACTTGAAATTTAGAATGAAGTGTTTTAAAATCTTGTGTTTTTATTATGTGTCTGTAAACCATTATACTCGCTCACCGATATGCTACAAATTTTGTCTGACTTTCAAATGACAATTCTTTTAATCAACTGTTTCTGTCATCACTGCTCAATGATGTTGCATGAATGCATTGCTGTGTCAAAATTTATGATTTCCTGCTTTTATACCCCTTGATTATTTCTATGTTTATGCATTACTCCAGAGGTAATGTACTATTGGTTATGATGTACTGGAGTTTTTCTGTGTTTTCTATGAAAGTAGGTTATGCCCAGCAGGGCTTTCCTGGTCAAAAATCAAAATAAATACTAAGTAAATAATTCATTTTTCAGTTACAGAATCTGCTGCAAATTCTAAAAAGAAAATGTAAAAATATATCTCTACAACTGCAAAAAGTATTCAGTTTTTAAGTGCATTAGGGCACAGCAAGGAATGTATCAAGTATTCTTTTGTCTGGCCTGGGAGCGTTCCACTAATGTCTGTTCAGCCAGGACCAGCTGATCAAGTAGAGCTTTTAACTTTCTCTTAGATTTGACAGTCTCAGTGTGTTAGTTATAATTAAGAATTTAAGAGAGGATGCAGGGGTTCTGTATGGACCTTCCATAGGAAACATCAAGGTCTATTTTTAGTCAGCTTCCACCAAAGAAGCACACGTCAGAGGAATGGCTAGCAGTTGGCCATACTATATTCTATTGTTTCTTGTAAAATAACTTCATATCTAGATAAACAAGGGCACTTGGCATTTAGTCTTGCACCTTGCTACAAGCATAGGCATATAGTTATCACACAACTAGCACCATGTTATGAAACACTAGGTACCATGGCTTAACCTGAAGTGTTGTTTTTTGATGTTGCATTTTGTGATGGCTTGAGCACTTGTGTAAGTGCAACATGTTTCTTCTCTAGTAGGATGGTAAGTAAATTAAATAAATGTCTAACAGTTCTTCTGACATAAATAAGCACAACTTCAAATGATCTTTTTATGCATATTAATGAACACTCATTAGCATGTGTCTGCTACATAATTATTATGCAAAAACAATGCAGTGCAATTACAATACAATTTATGTATGTCTGTGGCATAAAAGGATGAAACTCTGACTATGGCCCAGGTAACTTAAATTCATCAAGTGGCTTGGGCATAGGAAGGACGAAGGCAAGGAGGGTGGGAGTGAGTGGCCAATCCCATCTTGCCCATCCTGAGGGAAGGGAGACTGTAACTTCCTCCACCAGTGACACCAAAAGAACTGTTAAGAGATGTTCGGTAGCATCCACTGGGTCAGTACAGCTTTTGTCATACTTACACCAGGATGGCATTCTTGGGTGAATTTAAAAACATGTTAGGGACATCCAAGACAGTGGCTGAAAGAAAATATCTAAATGGAAAGGATAGGGTCCTCACATGAATGAAGGCCTGCCAGCTCTTGACTCTCACCTCCAAATGGAAACAAGTGGTCTGATAACCTCTCAGCCTGGCCTTAGGGTTTTTGCCTTAACCAGGGAACATATAAGGCTCATTCTTGTCCTAAGTGGGAAATGAAATGGCAGCTAGTGAGGGAGAGTAGATGACTATGGTGGAGGTAAAAATATATTAGCGAGGAGGTATGTGAACTTAATACAATTTTTCCTAATAATGTGTTTTCCCTCTTGTTTTTTTTTTTTTTTTTTTTTTTTTGTTATGTTCAGCACACAGAGGCAGAGTGCCATTGTTTAGGTAAACCTGGCTCACACCAATAAGTTGTTTGCTTCTGTTTAATGCCTTCCTGACATTTACAGGTATTAAGCTTGGGAATAAAAAAGTGTGAACATGCATATAAAGGTTCATAGGTTCATAGGTGTGTACCAGGCTAATGGCCCTGGAGCCTTAATAAGCCTAGCCCATAGGATTACCCTGGTATCATGCCACCTGACCTTAGTTCCTACTGCCTCTGTCAAGTAGAGCCACTGTAGTGATCCCCAGGGTGAATTTTCTATTTCCCATCTACTCATCAAGATTTCTCTTGAAGAGGCCCAGCGAGGCACTCTGCTTGACATGTATGGGAAGTCTATTCCATAACATAGCCAATCGCTGGGTTATGAACCTGTCCTTCCAGCATGTTCTGTTGATTGTGGTAATGAGGTTGAGGTCTCTGGAGCATGTGGTGTGGAGGGCTTGGAATTTCTTTAGATGTAGCATTTCTAACAGAGCTGGCTCAGACATGGCTTTGTAAGTCAAGCAGAGATCGCCGGAGATATGAGACAGAGAATAGTTGGAGTCTTTTGAGTCCATCCATATAGGACAAGTGTTTAAGGCTTAAGATCCTCTTTGTGAGGTAATTTTGTGGCCTCTCCAGTTGTTGCAGGTGTCTAGTGAGGTACATGCCAAATGGGGCATTGTACTGGATGATTGGCCTAATGAGGGAAGAGTAGAGGGAGACAATGACTTCTTTCTTCCTGGATGGAAACCCTTAGTAATGAGATGTGCCACATAGAAGGACTTTCTGACCACAGTGGCAATGTGTTGGTCAAAAGAGAGGTTGCTGTCAATCTGTGTTCCTAGATCTCTTATAACGCCTTCTGTTTTCAGTAAACTACCATCAATGTGGTAATTCAAGGGAACCGGGTTTTTCCCAAGGGGGATAATGACACATTTTTTGACATTGAGCTTAAGGCCATGGTTCTGACACCAGCTGTTGGTCCCATTGAGGCCTTTCTGTAGGATGTCAACATCACTTGGGGAGTTAATAATAGTGCCCAACTTGCAATCATCTGCGAACCTTGTCAGCCAAAGTCTCTTCGTGTTGGCCTGGACTTCAGGGAAGTAGATACCAAACAGGAGAGGACCCAGGACCGAACCCTGTGGGACCCCACTCATGACTGGTCGACAGTCTGACTTGGAGTCAGCTACTTTCACACTGTGGTTTCTATCTGTGAGCCAGTTTGCAACCCACCTAGTAATATAGGGGTTGATGACTAGCTTAGTGAGTTTTTCTATGATTCCTGAGTGGGGAATTGTATAAAAGACCTTGGCCAGATCAAGGTAGGCTGTATCAACCACCTTGCCTTCATCCACAGCTCTGGTGACTGACTCAAAGAAGTCAACCAAGTTAAGCAGGCATGATCTACCCTTCACAAAACCAAACTGCTCCTCCATGTCTCTTTTCATGTAGTCCAGGGAGGTATGTCTTAGGTCATTCGCACCCACATGTACAATGACAGAGTCATATTTGTACCTATTGTTGAGGGACCTGAGTGCGTGCATTATGTGGTGAATCCTGGTGCCTGACAGGCAACTGACTATTACTTTCTCCTTATTCAACCTAGTGAGTGGGACATCAGTGTGCCTCACTATCGAGTCACCTATGACTAGTGTGTTGGGCATGGTGTTTTGCCTTAGGGGCTTTGGTTGAGTGGCACACTGTTTAAGAGAGTTATGTATCTCATGATTAGTGTTGTGTTGTGGTGGTCGAGTGCGTTTCTGCCTTGGAGGCCTCTGCTGTTTGAGTAGATTTGTATTGAAAGCCTCAGCGAAGGTGGGTGGGTGGTTTGTGTTTTTATGTGAAGACAGTGCTGATGTGTGTTCTGGAGGGCTATGTGTTCCATGTGGTGTAGTGCAAGTGTTGTCCTTTTCCTCCTGACCAGCTATTCTGGTCATGGCTGGAGAGTGCGTGGCTTCCAATTTGGATATATAAGTGCATCTCTTGCAAGTCTGTGTGCTGAGAGGTAAGAAGAGAGGGTTGTCAGTGTACATGAGGCAGTTGCAACATTGCCTCAGGATGCCCAAATTCACCAGGTTAATAGGAGAAAGCACAGGGAACTGACCATTAGACATGCCTGGAGGGGTGGGCATTAATAATAAGCACCCATATGCATCTTTCTCCCACGCGTGTCAAAAGCACTTCAAGATCTCCACACAGGTTCAGAAGGTAAGAGCTGCTGTGCTTTACCACATCTAGACAGGGAAGTTGCCAGCCCCTGTCCCTAGTAAAGAGCGCCTGTGACCCACGTGCATTTCTCAGGGCAAGTCTACAACATAAGAAAAGTCAGAGAACAGTGTGCATCAGTTATACATAACCCTTATCCAGGGCACAATGAAGCTGCACTTTACTACAAGTACTTACTCCAGTAACCTAATGCAGTATGCCTTACTGTTATTATGAATAAAAATGCACTCTTTTATTATAGATTATGGCAACATTTTGTATTGCCTTTGACTTTTCCTCTGTCAACCTCATAATTTATATACAAAATACATCAGGAAGGTAGCTGCTGTTGTCCGTGTGTCTTTCATTGGGAAATAATTAGTAATGAAATATATTCATACATTATTATCATAAAACAGCTTTAGACTACAAATTTCATTCATTTATGACATGATCTTTTGATTTTTTTTTTCTCTTGAGATGTGATATTCTGGAAGATATTTATTGTCTCTTGAGCCTGTTCACAGCTCAAAGATCTCTTGTGAAGTTCATATGAAAAGCATAATAAAAGTTTGCTTTTTCACTTCTTTTGTTTGAGATACTGGTGGAGTGTCCTTTTAAGATTTAATTTCTCTTTTAGAGTCACTGCAAAACAAAAGCTAGTCACTAAGCTGTACAATAAACAGATGTTAGAACATTTCATTAAATTCAAGTGCTGATGACAGCCATTCTTATGCTTTTATGAATCACAGCATTCATTAAAGTCCTTGTAAAGGAATGGAGATCAGTAATTAACATGCACATTAAAGACTTCAGAAATTTGTGACTGTGGATCACCATGCGCTTTGTTGGCAGCAGGCCATATAGTTGTGCAGGCGGTATTATAAATTATTTATATATCATGACTAATAGATGGTTGTCATTTTTCCTGAATCATCAGAAAACTAAATATATTACTGCAGTGTGAGACACATTCCATCAAATATACTAGTGTGGACTGGTATTGGCAGCAGATAATAAGATTATTTTGGTGAACTGTGTTGATACATGTTAATGTAAAGGACATCTGAAATTAACAGACCTTTGAGAAAGAAGAAGAAAAAACAAAGACATTACTGCTTTGCTACATTTTGCAAAGTAAACAAAAAACTACTTATTTGCACAAAAGGTTTATTTATTTTGCAGTCAGAATGTGATAAGGATATTACAATGAGATAAGTAGATGGCAATAAAATTCTCTTTCATGAATGAAGTTTTTTTTATCCCGATGCGCCGTCCAGTTCTGTAGTCATTCATTGACAACCGATTTACCTGTTATTAACTAACATTCCACCACCAAGCTTTTATACATCCATTCTTAACAGCCATATGAGAATTACTATTCTTGCATGTTTATGTTTTGATGAATTGTTACACAAATGATGCAAACAAGAAGAAAACAAAACATTTTTCCTCATACAGTCTATATAGCTAAAGGGGAGGAATTAGCCACAAATGAAAGCCAGAATGAATGGACTTTTCAGTTCCAACATTTTCGTAAATTAAATGTATGCTTCTGAGAAGAGAAATATGTTAAAAATTAAATAATGAAACTTTGTTTTTAGTTAAATACAAGAGAAGTGGAGAAGCATTTGTCCTTACCTCTGCAGATACTCTGGACAGAAAATCACATGCTTGTAAGAACTGAATACTTACAGAGTGTACACTTATTCATAGAATTACATAGATTTCATACTTGTGTTTTTTAGAAATTACAGAATTTAGTAAGCACTGCTGAAACAACAGTGTGCTCACTTAAATGCAAATTCTAAAAAAAAATCCAGATGCAATATCAATGTTCCTATTTCCTTATGTTTCTGTACTGTTGTGGAACAGCCTAGTGTTCTCCAAACTGTAAAGTATATCACCTGTCAAAACAAATGAAAACATAAAAGTTTGAAGTTCATTCACAGGAACAAAGCAGGTAGCACTGAGCAGTTTGTTTAAATGCTAGCTGAAGCTTACACCACAAAGAAACAGTGCAATCTCAGCATGATTTAGATATGAATATGCTTATTAAACTCTGTCCTTATGATCTCAGCCTCTGGCAGAAGTTTAATGTTGATGATGATAGAAATAATTCTGATTAGACTGTTACTACCACACTTAAAAACTTGTATTTTTTTTCTGTCAAGTTTACATTATACTATAAAATGTAGAGATTTTATCATGCATGGTTTTCCAAGTGCATTGAAGATGAACAACCTACAGTGTTATATTATGTTTGTAGCAAGTAATAAAATATTTACTTTAGAATACCACACTTATGCTCTTAAGCTTGTAAGAAAGTCTTTTTGTCACTGCTGACTTAAAGCACCTTACTGCATGCTATCCATCAGTAGTTGATGTAGTTTACAGATGTCACCAACCACACATAGAGGTTTGGATGTGGTAACAGAAAGATTACTGAAATCCTTATAGCAGCCAGAGAACTGGAACAGAAGTAACAGATAAGCAGAAAGATATGGTTTAGCATCAGCACAGAAGTTACCTATCACTGTAGTTACACTGTTTTTATCAGGGACATTGTCAGAGGGGACATCAATTGCATCACTAGTAAAAGGAGACAAGTGGTTAGTGAAGAGAATTTACAATGAACCATTTATCTCTATTAATCAAGATGCAAAATACTGTAAATCTAATCTCTAAACCCAAAAGAGAATTGCAATATTAAAATATTACTTTACAAAAGACTTAAAGCCCAAAACAGTTAAAAAACTTTAGTTAAAAAATCTGACATAAGTTAAATGAGGCATGCATATTAGCAAGGAAATAAGCTGTCCAAAGTGTTCTGGGTCTCCAGCTAATTTTTGTGTTATGATTAAAGACAAGAAAGGTATGATGAAACGCTGGCATCACTCAAGGAGATGAGAGCAAAACATGGATTAGATAGAAGCACATGTCAGTTCTCTAGAGATAAGAGGGGTCATACACTTGAACTGTCCTTGATTTTCAGGGATACCATTTATTTTACCTCAAAATTTGTCTCTATCACACATAAAATGCATGGTTTTATGACAGCACAGAAAGGCAGACACAGATATGTGGGTGTTGTGTGTATGTGTGTGTGTGTGTGTGTGTGTGTGTGTGTGTGTGTGTGTGTGTGTGTGTGTGTGTGTGCGTGTGTGCGTGTGTGTGTGTGTGTGTGTGTGTGTGTGTGTGTGTGTGTGTGTGTGTGTGTGTGTGTGTGTGTGCATGTCCATGGGGTCTACTACAGGTGCTTACATGCTAGTAGCACACGATACACAAGCTTGAAAAAGAAAATGCTTGAACTCCCACTTGCCTGATCTCGCATTTCTATGCATCCCTCCCATAAGCCAACCCTATAAAACTCTACAGCCTTACCACAACTTAAAATCTAACCCTAAAACTCCCACTCAGTTTCCAACCCAACTTTTTTCTCCTTTATCTTAAAGCTCCATACTCCCTTTATAACCCTAAGGTCCACCAGTCACTCCCTAAAAATAAAACTCCAACCCTCCTCCCCAAACATAAATTCCCTGATCCTCCCTTCACAGTTCCTAAACCTAAAACTCCCTAACCCTTAAACTCCCTTCCCACTCCCTAACCCTAAAATCACATTCATACTCCCTAACCATAAAATCCCCCCCCCCCCAACAGTTGCTCACCTGAATTAATTTCATATTCAAGCTCAAGCATGAACAGCAGCCTACATGAGCTACAAGGCACTCCAATCTCTGGTTTCATGACAGTTTTTAATGCTTGGGAACTGAGTGCTTGCAGTGTTCCCTTGTGTGTGTGCATATGGATGTATCTTTCTGCATGTGTGTGTGTGTGTGTGTGTGTGTGTGTGTGTGTGTGTGTGTGTGTGTGTGTGTGTGTGTGTGTGTGTGTGTGTGTGCGTGTGTGTGTGTGTGTTTGATATTGCTTGGATTGATTGAACAGGTAGTAGGGTTGTTTGTATCAGAGAAAGATGGAGGCAGAATTGCTGGATTGCTTGTTAAGTTGTTTAAACAAAGGGACAACACCCAGTTGAAAAAGGTGCACTTCAGTTTAGACAGAGTAAGATAAACATGATGAGCTCCACACAGTTTCTGAATGACATCAACACTAGGGCTGGAGTAAGAAGAAAATGAAGCATCTTGCACTGTTTAAGTTTCTGTACATAAACCAGCTAAAAATGGAAAACAAGGATAACAGGAAATGAAATGGAAAGGCCAATGAAAGAGTGTGGAAAATATAAACAGCGGTATTCATAAATATAACTACGTACCAGAACCCTACACAATTCAAACTCTTCCCAGTACTCCATCTGTGTACACTACAACATGGTATGGATTAGCTATTCAAAAGAAGTCTCTTGCTATAATCCATGATTCACAAATGTGTAAACTGCAAAGGATGGCATGCAATGGAGCTGAAAGTTATGGGCTACAAGTGAAGTCTAGACAGTCCTAAAACAGTACCAATATATTTGATCTCCCTGTGCAAATAGCAGTGTATTCAGCAAGCTATGGTTTTGTAACAGCACTATAAAAATAATACAAACTGTATAACATTAGATAAATATGTATACATATACATCATACACCTTGCGGGTAGATGTATGATGCACAGCAACTGAGTGTGATAACTAAACTCTTTGGCTCCATATTGGCATATGCATCACCAAGCTCTAGCCAATGGGAGCTACAGCATCATCAGATTTCCACATTCATCAACATATTATACAAATGTAAACAGCTCTACGGTCATGACAATGAAGGCAGAAACCTTCATGATTTGATTTGTGTTATGACTACAGAGCAGGGAGTACTGAAGATGGAGACGTGCACCTCCATCTTTATATCTGGTGAATGTTGAGGGTACATAGACATGTCACTCCATTTCTGTGGACAGCCACATGATGGGAAGAAGTCATGACTACAGACTGATTCTTGGAGTTTACCCATTTAGTAGCAAGACAAGTATCTTGTTACCTGAGATGGCCTTAGCAATTGTGGGGCTCAACTGCCCATTTTGTTGGGGCCCTCAGCTTGCTCCCCCCCCCCAAGTCTACCACCCCACCCCTTCTTCCATTTGTTTTTTGAACAGAAGACTATTTCAGATTATCTATCAGGAATGTATTCTATTATTGCATATTAAAATTAAAACATTATTTATTATCTTATATTTTGTCCTAAGACATATTAAAACAGCAGTTAATTATTGGATTTCTGTATTACCCCAATCCAATATCTACTGTAGTTTTTCTCTGTCAGGCTTTGCTTAACTCACTCAGGCACACTATAAGTGGCCTACTAGATGGGCCATCAAGGTCCTCTGTCTGCATTGTACCTCATAAGGTAGATGCATCCTGGCTTCCTGTAAACATGTTCCCAAAGTCCAGTAGGTCTGCCTGAATCTAGTTAATCTGAGTAGGAGGTAGCTGCACACTTCCCCCTTGGTAATAGCTCTCAGGTTAGTCACAGACAAATTTTAAAAAATCAGGGCCAAATCAGGAACTAATCAGGGATACTTAAAAATAATTAGGGCGATTAACTTCAAACATTGACAGAATAAGAGAATGTGAATTAATATATATTTCATGAAGTAAAAGAAGAATATTTTACCACCTTTTCTCCAAAGTCACCAGTTTTAGGGAGGACTAAGAGAGAACCAGCTGAAATTTCAGTCAAAATCAGGGAAGTCTCAGAAAATTAGAGACAGATGAGAGGTATGCCCTTGCTCCCCATACTTTTGTTCTGTTTTATGTCTCCCTCCTTCTCCTTTTCCTAATTTGACTCATTCTTTATATTACTTGACATCCCATGTCTGACAATTGCACATGTTTCTAATGCTTTGATCTTTGCATATAATTTTCTGCAAAGAAACATTATACTACATGATGTCATGGCAGTGTATAAGTGTTCTGCTTGCTTATTTGACTGACTGAATTACTCTGCCATGTCTACTTATGGTTGTGTTCACTTATGCTACTCTCTGAATGGTTGCTTTTATATTACCAGTATAGCATTGGTTTATTGGCTGTTTGGGCAGTTTTTCCATCTTTTTCAACCTTCTGGCTTAAAAGCCCGCATTTGCGCTCATTTCCCACCTTTCCTGTAACTAGTTTAGTCCAGATACATATTTGCTGTATCCAGGACTGTTTGGAAGCTTCTAAGCACTCCTAGCCTTTCTGTGTTGGAGGGAAGCCTTCTAGCTTATCAGTGGGAGTGGTAAGCACTAGTTAGCCTATCTACCACAAGAGTGGTTTCTGGCCCAGAAATTGTAGTTTATTGGCCGTTTGGGCAGTTTTTCCATCTCTTTCAACTTTCTGGTTTAAAAGCCAGCATTTGCGCTTGTGTCCCACCTTTCCAGTAACTAGTCTAGTCCAGATACAGATTTGCTGTATCCAGGACCGTGTGTAAGCTTCTGAGCCCCCCCAAGCCTTTCTGTGTTGGAGGGAGGCATTCTAGCTTATCAGTGGGAGTGGTAAGCACTAGGTAGCCTATCTACCACAAGATCCATGTACAGATTCTTAGTTTTAGCACTTGAATTAATTTATTTGTGCTCAGCACTTGTTCAGAACTTGTTGTTAGCACTAAATAAGCTACAAATTACTACAGCACTAAACCTTTCTCTTTATCTAGAGGAAAACAGCTCTTATACTCTCTTTCCTCACTTGTCTAGAGGAAAGTAGTTTTTATTCAGGCATGTTCAAGGATCAGCTTCCAGTGTTCTCTCCTGTCTATCTGATGAATCTGGGCATCTTGAGGCAATGTAGCAATTGCCTCATGTACACAGGCAACCCTCTCCTCCTACCACCCAACACCACAACCTGTGAGAGATGCACTTATCTAGCCAAACTGGAGGTAAAGCTCTCTCCAACCAACACTGAACTTGACAGTCAAGAGGAGAAGGTAAACACTTGCACCACACCACACTCATCACATAGTCCCACTAAACCTACACCACCAAAATCCACACATAGAAACACAAAAACATTCACAGAGGCTCTTAATAATAATCTGCTCAAGTAACAGAGACCTCCAAAGCAGAAATGTAAGCAACCTCCACCGCCCAGCACAACCCAAATGACACATAGACCACAGACTCAGTGTGCCAGTAAACCACAGCCCGTAAAGTAATCCACCGTACCCAACACAATAGTCATAGGTGACTCTATAGTCAGGCACACTGATGTCCCACTCACCAGGCTAAACAAGGAGAAGGCTACTGTCAGCTGCCTGTCTGGTGACAGAATCTGCCACATAACCCATGCACTCAGGTCACTCCACAACAAGTACAAATATGACTCTGTCATTGTCCATGTTAGTGTAAATGACCTGAGACATACCTCCCTGGACTACATGAAAATAGACGTGGAAGAGCTCTCCAATCTTGTAGCCCAGGCAGGTATGGCCCTAGCCCTGAGTAGCATCCTACCATTGCACAGAATGATACCACAGTACAAGGACAAAATTATTGACTTCAACAATTGGCTAAGCTTCTGGTGTCATTCTAAGGGATCCAGTATCTGTCTGCCTGGGACGACATGGTCGACAGATCACAATGCTTTGCCAGAGATGGCCTGCACCTATCACCCCTGGGATGCCGGATACTGGCTAAGGCTTTTGCCGGCCCTGCAGTGCCTTTTTTAGGCAAGGTTCAAATGACAAATTCACCACCATAACAGGAACAGGCAAGCAAAAACTGAGGGTAATGTTACTCAATGCTAGAAGTCTACATTTCAAAATGCACTCACTCGAGGCACTCCTTAAAATGGAGAATATTGATATCTGTGTAGTGACTGAGACCTGGTTTAAGGCTCTAGAGAGCACCCCTGCATTACCAGGCTATAACTCATACCACACTTTTCAGCCATCTAACCTGGACCAGAACACCAAAGGCAGAAGTGTGTCTATATTCATTAAGGATATCCACACTTCCAGGCTAGTTGCGCAGCATAATGCATCAGAGGTTATCCAAGTGCAACTAACTCTAGGCAAAACTGCAATCTAAATTGTAACTTGCTACAGATTCCCCCACCATGCCCCAGGATTACCACTCCTCTTTTCTTGATATACTGGAAAATATTCGGGTTCAACCAAACACCCTAATAATAGGCGATTTCAACTACCCCACCATTAACTGGGAAAACTACTCATGTACCAACTCCTTCGCACAACGCTTTCTGGAATTCATAAATTCCAATGCCCTGGATCAACTTATCCACACCCCCATCAGGAGCAGCAATCTCCTAGACCTAGTCATTACCAACATGAGTGACCGGTGTTCCACACCTGAAATCAACTCCTCATTGGTCAGATCCTACCATAAGCTAATCACCCTCGATATCCGCATCCCGCCCCCACCCCCCATTAAGGAAACCAAAGTATAATATTTCTACAAAGCCAACTTTGTGCTTCTTCAGACAGAAGTGGTGAACTTCATGACACCCATGCAGATGAACAATACAGTTACAACTGCTGAATCCTACACAAATCCACTCTATAAGCACTTACACGAGTGCATGGATCATGCTATCCCAAACAGAACCAAGACGCTATCCTTCAAAAAAAGGAAGCCAATCTGGTGGTTCCCTGCCATAAACAAATTCTAAAACAGAAGGAAGAAACTGTTGTAAAAGAGAGTATAATCCCATGAGTGGAGGAGCTCCCTGTTCAGCCTCAGTAAGAACCTAGGATACCTTATAAGATCCTCCAAAGCTAGCTACAAAAACAAAATCTCCACTGATTCTAAGGGCAACCAGAAAGCATTCTATAGCTATATCAAGAATCTCAATCGCAACACCCAGATCTGCTCTGAGCTACAGCACAATGAAATGAAAACTGCAGAACCAACTGATATTGCCAACATCCTGGCAGATAGGTTCAGTGCTAACTTTACCCCCCTCTCACCCCTAAAGGGCCCGTATCTATGCAGGAAGAATGTAGAGTCCCTGTAATCACATCTATGCAGGTAAAAGCTGCACTCTCTAAAACCAAAAACACAGCATCCATGATCAACATCCCAGGCTGTGTTTTACACTAACTTCAGAACGAAATAGCTCCCCACCTAAGCACCATGTTCAATTATAGTCTCACGTCAGACTTTGAGCCCACTGAATGGTGCACAGCAACAGTTATCCCACTCCACAAAGGGGGAACCACCACTGATCCTGGGAACTATCGCCCTATTAGTCTGATGAGCCTGGTCTGCAAGGCCATAGAACATATCATCATGGAACTCATAAACAAAGACATTGGTAACCTCCAAACTCTGGACCCCACCCAGTTCAGGTTTGTGAAAGGCAGATCATGCCTTCTGAACCTGATTGACTTCTTTGAGGCAGTCACCAAAGCCGTAGACAAGGGTAAGGTGATTCACACAGCCTATTTTGACCTCGCCAAGGCTTTAGACACCATCCCCCATTTTGGAATTATAACTAAACTCAGTAAACTAGGTATAAATCCCTGCATCACAAGATGAGTTGCCAAATGGTTCACTGACAGAACCCACACTGTAAAAGTTGCAGACTCCAAATCTGACTTCAAACCAGTGACAAGTGGAGTACCACAGGGCTCAGTCCTGGGACCGCTCCTGTTTGGTATCTACTTCTCTGAAGTACAGGCTAACACAGAAGGCCTCTGGCTAATGAAGTTTGCAGATGACTGCAAACTAGGAGCCATAGTCAAGTCCCCAAATGATGTGGACATCTTACAGAAGGGCCTCACTGAGATAGATGTCTGGTGTCAGAGGCATGGCCTCAAGCTCAATGCCAAAAAGTGCATTGTCATCCCTTTTGGTAAAAACTCTATACTCATGAACTACCACATAAATGGCAGTCTACATAATGTCGAATGTGTGATAAGAGACCTTGGGACCCAGGTGGACAGTAGTCTCTCCCTTGATAATCACATCGCCACAGTAGTCAGGAAATCTTTCTATGTGGAACACCTCATCACAAAAGGGTTCTCATCCTGGCAAAAAGAGGTCATTGTTCCCCTCTATTCAGCACACATTAGACCCATTATAGAGTACAATGCCCCTTTTGGAATGTACCTTACAATACATCTGTAGCAGCTGGAAAGGCTGCAGAAGTACCTCACAAAGAGGATTACTGGCCTCAAACATATGCCCTATACTGACCGTCTCAAAAAACTCCAGCTTTACTCTATAGCATATCGCCTACTCCAAGGAGATCTCTGCCTAACATATAAAGCTATGTTAAACCCAGAGCTGCTGGACATGCTGCACCGAAAGAAATCCCAATCCCTCTGAGCTACGCGTTCTAGGGGCCTAAACCTTGTCACCACAATAAACAGGACATGCTAGAGGGATAGAGTCCTGTCCTGGAGGCTTCCATTACTCTGGAACAAGCTACTCATCTATGTCAAGCAAAGTCCCTCATTAGCATTCTTCAAGAAAAATCTTGATGAGTGAATGGGAAATAGGAAATACACCCCAGGATCACTTCTGTGCCACTGCTCAACAATCGCACAGGAAATTAACTTTCTTGGGTGGCGTACGCCAGGGAACCTTGTTGGCTAGGCTTACTTAGGTCCTTGGGCAGATAGCCTAGTACCTATCTATGGTTCATAGGTATGAACCTATATGAAAATTGCTTTTTGGTTGTTTTCCACTGGGAATAGTCTGAAAATGGCCTAGGTAGATCAGTGCTCCTCCTTGGTTGACAAACTTTAATTCAATCAAATATTCAATCAATCTATCAATCAGTCAAGCATACTTTTGTAACTTAAGTACTCTACACACTTCAGTATCTTTGGAAGGTACTCCAGGTCATTTGAAACATGAAACCTGTTAAAATCTTTAAACTCATCCTTGTCCCCATCTCTCACCTTCCATGTCCAATGTCCTCAGATGTCAGGAAGTACTGGGCAAATGCAACAGTAGGTCTGCATATAATGGTTATTGCAAGACTGGGGCCCCAAAAAGAACATGAACATTTTCTAACCTCCATTATACATTCTGATCTCATATTACCCCTTCATTCTTTCATGAGTTTCCAGTCATCTCCTGCACTTCTTATGAATGGCTGGAGTTTCTTACTCAGTTAGTGCTCATACTTTATAATCAATGTATTTCCACAAAACAACAGAAACCATTAAACTTCCTCAGAAGTTATAACATCCTCAGAATGCCAAGAACAATAATAGTAATAATCACAGGACTATCCTTAGAAACTGCATTCCTCATACACCACCACACTTAAAACTATTTCTGAAAAATAGTTTTTATTTATTATCTCACATGACAGTATTGGTTATTATTTTTTTCTGCCTACTGGTGTTTGTTTTCAAACTGTCTAAAACTGAGCATTCTACATTTATTTCTTCTAATTGTATTTATTAGCATTTGTTTATTTTTATTATTTATTTATTATTTGTTGACCCGGTTAGTCCTTTTCAGAAGAGACCTGAGGTTGTATTTATACTCCTAGGGGAAAATTGGATAGGACATCAGGGAACTTCCCCTACTCTTGGTAGCTGGGGGAAGGCATTGTGTGTTACATATCCTGACTTACTGTTTCCTGTCCAGGCATGGAGGCAGCCAGGAGGAACAGGGAGAAAACATGGCTGATTCAGCTTTTGCTGAAAATGGAGTGAATGTTGCTGAAGATGTAGTTGAAGTGGTAGAATCGCTACCAGAAGTTTTTTTCTGATGCTGTGGGTGAGAAAAAACAGTGACACTAGAGGCAAAGGAGACTGTAGCTGTAACTGAGATTCAGAAGAAAACTTTCATGGGAGAGTGTTTGAAGGAGAGACAGTTACCTCTGAAAAAAATGCATAATTACAACCCTCCAATTGGGGGGGGGGGGGTTGTGGGATGATTATTTGGAAGAAATGGTAAACCAAAGTGAGCCAGAAAGTGAAGCAGCAATTTAATGGAGTGTAGTCATGGAAAAAAATTGAAGAAGAAAAAGGAGAAGAAGAGAATGTGCCAGGAAAAGTTCCAGAGACAAAAACCTATGCATAAACTGTTGGCGAAGGAGCAAAGAAGAAAGAAGAAATAAAAGAAACAAAAAAGAAGTATACAGTACATGTGAGCAGTAAAAAAGAAGAACATTTGGACAGGTATGAGGTTTTGGACTCTGTCATAGCACCTCTGGGTGTCAAAGCAAAGGAGGTAAGAGTGTTTATTTTAATTAATAAAGAGACTTTTCATGACTTGATATTTGAGACTGGGCAGGCTATAGAAAATTTTCTGGGTGCATATGAACAAAAGAAAATATTTATCCATGGTCAGAATAAGTGGTGCAATCCTTTTTCAGGCAAACAAAAACAAAATAATAACAATCCAGTTTAGAACTGAAGTTGAAGCAAAAGAACTGAAAGAACATTTGTTAACTATATGTAAAGAAGTAATGAATACTACAAAAATATATGATGAAAGAGGACTATGGACTGGGGAATGGGAATGTGGAGTAATACTTCTTTTTCTTTTGGCTTTTCCCGGTTAGGGGTCACCACAGCGGATCACCAGTCCGCTCAAGATTGGCAGTAAAGTTTGATGGTGTCAAGTTGCCAACCCAGTGCCCAACCTTCCACAGAAGGCAAACAAATGCACAAACTCATGCCTAGAGCCAATGTAGAGTGTCCAATCCACCTACAGCATGCCTCTGGGATGTGGGAGGAAACCGGAGCACCCGGAGGAAACCCACGCGACCACAGGGAGGACATGCAGACTCCACACAGAAGGCACCCCAGCCAAGGATTGAACCAGAGAACCTCTTGCTGTGAGGTGACAACGCTAACTACTGCACCACAGTGGCCACCCTAAATGTGGAGTAATACTGAAAATGGAAAATGATAATGTTATGCATGTACCTAGTAATATTAATGTTTATGGTAATAGGGGTTCTGTGAAATACAGGGGTCAACTAAAGACTTGTTATTTTTGTGGAAAAATTATCATTTAATCAATGAATGTGATAAAAAAATGTTATTTATGTGGTAAAACAGAACATAATGCAAAAAATGTGATTTAAAGTGTAAAAATGTGGCAATACTGGTCATTCATGGCTAGAATGTGAAATGAATGTGCAAGAAAATGAAAATGAAGTTATACAGAAGATAGAGACAGAAAATGTGTTATACAAGAAAATGTACAAAGATATGACTGATAAAGAGCTTAAACATGAAGTTAAAGAAAGTAACAAGGAAGAAGAAACAGAGGAGACAAGTGAGAAAGAAGATGATTAGCACACAGTAAGAAATAAAAATAATTCAACATGGAAAAGAGCTAAAGAAAGGAAAAGAAAGCTCAAAATATAATGCTTACAGAAAATAAGAAAGGAAAAGGGGTAAACATTTTATTATACAATCTGTTCTTAAAAGCTGAAAATATTAGCTTTAAATGTGAACAGTATGAAAAACGTTAAGAGGAGAATAAGTATATTACAATGGTGTGCTGCAGTAGATGCATATACTATTGTTTAGAATATATCAGATTATTAACAGAGGAAGAAAGAACACAAACTGAAAAACTTTGGAATGGTGTGGTAGTTTGTAACATGAGGAAAGAAATGTGCTTGGGCATATGTATATTATGTCAAAAAAGTTTTAAAATATTAGATGTAACCATAGTGGAACTAGGACGAATTACGGTAATAGACTTGAGATGGAAAAATATGTGTATAGAATTATAGCTTTATATGCATATGTAACAAAAAAAAGAGAGAGAAAGGATATTTAAAAATATTTTTGAATATGTTTGCGTAAATGTGGGCATTGTGGTGGTGGGTGATTTTAATTGTAATTTAAGAAATAAGTGCAATTGTGATGCCAAAATGGTTAAAGAAATTATGTGAAATGGAAAGTTAAGTGTATGGGAGAATAACCACTAGACCTATGAAAAGAATAAAATTAGGACAGAATTTGATTATTTGTTAATATCTGATAGTTTAAATGTTATAAAAAGGTATTAACTATGCTGGATTTTCAGGCCATGTGGCTATATGGGTTAAAATACAGGAAAATGAAGAATACATAAGAATAGGAAAAGGAATAAAGAGAATTACTGGAAAGGAATTAGATTTAGATGAGAAAAAATAACATGGAACTATGGAAACATTATATGAATATGAGAAAGTTTTATGATAATTGGACTCTTTAGTTGCTTAATCTTAAAGAGAAATATAAAAAATGTGTTTTTGGAAGGTATAAGGAAGAAACAAGAAAAGAAAAGAGAGATATAAAATATTAAGTCAAGAAACATTTAAAAACTTAGTAGAGAAGAAAAAATCCTTTTATGAAAAAGAAAGAGAAATATAGAAAATGAATCAAATTAAAATGAACTTGTTATATAAACAAAAACGTTGTTTACAAGGAAAGAAAGAACCATATTTGAGTAAAATAACAAAAGAAGAAAAAATAATAAGAGAATTAAAAAAATGAATGTAAACAAATAAGACAGCAAGAAGGTATATATGAAATAGTTAAATAATATGCACTGGAATTATTTGTTAAAAGAGAAGAAAGCATAGAATAAATTTATAAAGGTGAAAAATTAAATAATGAAGATAATGAGTATTTAGAACACAAAATAACTATGAACAAATTAAATGAAATTCTAAAAGATATGAATATGAATTCTGCAAAAGGATTGGATGGAGCTGGATATGGTATGTATAAAGAAATAAAAGAGTGGCAAAATAATTTTTATAGAAGTTATGAATGAATGGTTATAATCTGGAACTAAAGAGAAAGAGATATGTACAGGCATTATAAAAATTTATATTTAAAAATGGAAATAAAAAGGAGATAAAAAAGTAGACACCTATAACATTGAATAATACTGATTATCATTTTTATGAGAATAATAATAAAAAAGTTTACAAAAAATTGATATAATATATGACCAAAATATATTCAGAAGAAAAGGAAAAGGAAGTCAAGATTTATTATTGATAATATTAGAAATAGTTGATGATATCATAAATAAAAATGTAGAAGCGAAGGTTATGACAGGGGATATAAGTAAAGTCTATGATAATATTTAGCATAAATCATTATGGCAAACTTTGCAGGGATATAATGTAAGCAAAAAATATTACAAGTAATAAAATCTGTTTATGAAAGGAACTATGTGAAACTAAATGTAAATGGCTGGATTGGGGAAGAAATAAAAATAGAATGTGGAATAAAGCCGGGCTGCCCAGCTAGTAGTATAATTTTCTCATTAGTTATGAATGTAATAGTGAAGAAAATTAATAAAATGTCAAGTAGCAATGGATACAAAATGATGAAGGAAGTACAGTTACCAATAAAGTATAATTATGCAGTCAACATTGTATTAATTGTTAAAAATAAAGTATGGATGGAAAAAGTAAATGCAAAATTATGTATAAATTTAAAAATGGTTCAAGTATAAATAAAGAAAAAAGTAAAGGTTTTGGTTTTGAAGGTATAATAGGAGATATTGAGTTCAATGAAAATATATAGATATATTGGGAATAATATTTGGAAGGACTGAATACAGACACCAACAATATTTGGAAGGACAGAATAGAGGCAACAACAACGGGATATTGTACTCAAAGAAGTAAAGGATATGACTAATTTTTGGAAATCATAGATTTTCATATAGAAAAAAGGACACTTGTTGAACACCATGGTAATAGGAAAAATTGCTTATGTTGCTAACATCTATATGATTCCTATTAAGTATGAAAAGGAACTAATGATGGTTATATTTTCTTTTATATGGGGCTGCAGACTGAATTTAGTCAAGAGAGGGATTCTATATATGAAAGAAGAGCAAGAAGGCATAGGTTTAATAAACCCAATAGTACATGCATCTTTAATTTTGTATAAGGTATTAAAAGGAAAATAAAAACTTTATAGAAATTATATATTATAAATATAAATAATTGTTAGAAGGAATGGAAGTTAAAAAAGTAAAAGCACTGTGAATGAAGAAATGAAAGAATATCAAAACAAAATTGCATTATGAAAAATAAAAAAGAATATATGTGATAAAAATAGAAAGGAATGGTACTTAAGTATTATGAAAACATTTTATTGCATTGATCAATGGAATGATTTAGAAATAGATAAGAAACAAGTCATAATGATGAGATATAATAAATATAAAAATATTAAAGAATGTAATGATTTTTATGGAGATTGTCTATTACAAAATTGCCAGTTAAAGCAAATATGCCACACAAAAAAGCAAGATAGAATATGTAATAAATGTGGAGAGTTTGAGACTACTGAGCATGTGTTTTTGAAATGTGAAAGAGTTAATAATTTGTGGAAAGAAATATGTAAACATAATAGGGTGAAACGTTTGTTAAAATGTGAGCAAATACATATGGACATAATAGGATTTTGTTATTATGATACACAAAAACAGTAAGAAGTAAAGACAATGGACTGAATAAAATTGTATGCTTCATGGACTATATAGAATGAGAGAAAGCAGGGAAGCTGATGGAGGCAGATGGAGAGATAAGGTGATAATGGAGTGGTGAGAGAAATGGAGGAGAAAGCCAATATTGAGACCAGAGAATGTGCATAGGATTTTGATGAGATATTTCAAAGAATTCTGCTTGATGGGCATGAGTCAACAAATGATGGACATGTAATTACAAGCCTCCATTTGTGAGGATTGTGGGATGATTTCCTTAATAAAACAATGATAGAGAGTGAGCCAGAAAATGAAGGAGATGTTTCCTGTGGGGGTATTATGAAGGATGCAGAGACAATCCTGAAAAATAGTGGTGAGATGGAAAATAAAACATATGCAGAGAAAGGAAAATAAGGTAATGGGGGAGTAGCAGAAAAAAAAGACAGAATAAAATGAAAAACAGAAGTATGAGATATGGATTCAAAGTAAGAACACAAAGAAATGGACAAATATGAAGTGTGGGACATTTTTTTGGTTTAAAAGCACATGAAGCAAGAGCATTTATTTTTATCAACAAAGAGTCATATTGTGACATTATATTTGAGACTGTTTTCTCAATGGAAAATTTTCTTGGAGGATATGAAAAAACAAAGACTGTAACCCGTGGAATATTTTTGTGGTAAAAGCATTTAAAGGGGAAACAAAAAAGAAAATTCATGTACAATTTCAAATAGAGGGGCAAAGAGAGATTTTGAAAGGGCATTTGAAAACTTTATTTGAAGGAGTACTGGACTTTGCAAAACTTTATGATAAAAGAGGCTTATAGACTGGCAGATGGGATTGTAATATTGTGTTAAAAATAGAAAGAGAAAAAAACATACATATACTGAACCTGCTAAATGTGGAAGGGAATAGGGGTTTCATAAAATACTGAAGACAACCCAAAACATATTTTTGTAGAAAAGCAGGACATTTGATAAGCAGCTGTGATAAAAGAAAATATTATATTTGTAGGGAAATGGGACATGATGCAAAAAATGTGAATTGCAATGTCATAAATTTAACAAAACTGAACACTTTTGGATGGATTGTAAAACTTAAAACAGAAAGGAAAAAGTGAAGAAAATGAACAAACAGAAGAAATTTTAGAAGTAGTAGAAATAGAGGAAAAATTAGATGAGAAAAAATGATAAAAAACCATAGAAGAAGACAATGAAATAAGTGAGGAAGACACAAATTAGAAGACAGTAAAATAAAGAAATCTACTGGTGAAAGGGTAATAGACAGAGAAAGAAAATTTAAAGGGAGAATTACAAAAGAAAACAGAAAGGTAATGGATGAAAAAGAATATATACAGCTAATGGTCAGGGTTGGTAAAATGGTTAGGGTGTTTGATTTACAGACACAAAGTAAAGTGTTTCCTTCTCGCCTTTGGGAGGAAAATTGGTTAGGTTTAGAATTGGCTATTAAGGCATCTAGCCTGGTAATTAGCTATGAATTTATGACAACATGAATCTAAGTAAAAGGAAAAATGAAAATTTTATAGTGATTTCTGTAAATGTGAATAGTATTAAGAATATAGTAAGAAGAATAGGGATTTTGGAGTGGTGTAATGCATGTGATGTAGATGCAATTATATTATAGAACACAAGATTTTTAACAAATGAAGGAAGATTCAAACAGAACTGTGAGAAGAAAGATGATCTGGAATTTGGAAAATGAGAGATATTCTGGAATAGCCATATTCTATAGAAATATACTAATGATATTAGATGTAATGGGTCGATATTATATGAATGAAAATTCATATAAGCGAACGCTCTAATAAGCGAAACTCCCAGACATTGAGATGCATGTTGTGGGATCGCAGTACAGTGAAGATTGGAGTTTTGCCCTTTCCAGACTGTACTGTGACCTCAGAGTTGGAATATATTTTTAGCGGGGGGTGTGGGGGTGCAGCCCCCCACAATATTGTTTTTGATGTCCGGGATTTTCGCTAATTGAGCATTCGCTTATATAAACTTTCGTTCATATAATATAGACCTGATGTAACTTTAGCAAAAATGAAAAGATCAGCCATTGTAGATTTACAATGGAAAGGACAGGTATACAGAATTATAATATTATATGTGAATACTAACTGAAAAGAAAGGGAAAGTTTATTTCATCAGATTTTAGATTTTGTAGTAATAAATATGAATGGACATCCGCTGTGGTGCAGCAGTAGACTTGTTGCTTCACAGCAACAGGTTCTCCCATTCGATTCTTGGCTGGAGTGCGGGGAGTGCCTTCTGTGGGGAGTCTGCATGTCCTCCCCGCAGTTGGGTGGGCGTTCGAAAGACATGCATAACTGGGCATTCCTTCGTTGAAGGTTGAATGTCGAGCTGGCACCTCGGTGTTTGTAAAAATCTACTGTCAATCATTAGCGGACCGGAGTTCCTCTGTGGCGACCCCTAACCGGGAAAAAGCCGAAAGACAAACAGCAAGTAATAAATATGAATATTATAACAAGAGACATTAATTGTGATTTAATAGAGAAGCATAAAAAGAAAGGAAATGATATAAGAAAAATGTTAGAAGTAAGAAGATGTGGCAAGTTAAAACTTTGGACTTACAAAATGGCTGTGTATAGAACTGAAATAAATTATTTTATAGTCTCAGAAGGTTTAGTTATAGGAGAAGGGGAAGCAGTAGAATTTCTGATTATCTTGCAATATAGTTGAAGATAAAGGAAAATAAGGAATATATAAAAATAGGCAAAGGAATAAAAAGGATAAATGAGAATACATGGAATGAAGAAGTAAAGAGATTAGTAATATGGTTATGGAAAGATCATATTACTATGAGAATATTTTATAAAAATTGGTCTGAATGGTGGATGATATTTAATGAAAAATATAAAAAAATGTTTTGCAGTGGTAGTATCATGTGAGAAAAGTAGAGCATAAAATATAAAATAATATGTAACAATTCATTGGAAGATTTAGAACAAAATGATAGAAAGTACTTTGACAAAGAAAAAAAGTTACATGAAAGAAAACAAGAAAAATACAAGAACTGTTATCTAAGAAAAATTATTTTTACAGGGAAAAAGAAAAGTATTACATTACTTAAGCAGATTAGTAAAGGAAGACAGTAGTGTAATGAGAGAAATAAAAAATTTAAAAGAATAAATAGAAACAACTCAGGAAAATATTATGAATAGTGTAGTACAATATGTCCAAGAAATTTTTAAAGAAAAAAGAAGGTACTGAAAAATGGAAGGCAAAAAATTAACAGAAAAAGAGAATAAGGAGTTGGGAAAGGAGATTTTTTTTTATATGAGCTAGATAAAGTTTTAGGATTAGTACATATAGCTTTGGCTGCAGGACCATATGGAATAAGGTATGAAATATATAAAAGTTTAAGTGATTGGCAAAAAAAAAAACATGTTTTAAAGATTTTGAATGAATGGTTAACAGAAGGTTTTATGTATTAAGAATTATGTAGTGGAATACTTAAATTCATATAGAAGAAGTAAGATAGAAGACAATTAAAAAACTGGAGACTGTAGTATTGAATAATATTTATACGAACTTTATAAAAATAATGCAAAAGATATTTTAAACTAAAATGGAAAAGAGTATGGAAGATAGTACATATAGTATAAATAGAAGGGTTGTCAAGACTTATTAATGATAGATAAATCTGGGATGATATTATGAATAGAAAAGAAGTAAAAATCATGATGGGAGGCCTTAATAAAGCATTTTATACAATTGGACATTAAATCCTATGGGAAATAATGAAAGAATATGATATAAGTGAGAAAGTTAGGAAATAGTGTATGTCGGTGTATAGTAATAGTAAAGCAAAAATACTTGTAAATGGCTGGTTAAGCCAAGAGGTACATATGAAGAGTGGTGTAAGGCAGGGATGCCCAATGAGTTGTATACTCGTTGCATTAGTTATGCATGTGATAGTATATGAAATAATTACAAAATGAAGGAGGCAGCGTATATAACACCTGAAGGGTTAAGAATTCCAGTTCTGTTACTATATGAAAATGACGTTATAATATTTGCATAAAACAAATTTTTTATAAAAAGAGTAATCATTTGCACAAATGAGTGTCTAGGTGTGATAGGAGTGGCTTTAATAAAGAAAAAGTAAAGGTTTAGGTGATGTAGTAATGATAGGGGGAATTTATTTTACAATGAATGACACTTCTGTGTTAGGCATACATTTTGAGAATAAAGATGCAAGTAGAATTCAATGAAAAAAACAATAGAATAAATTAAACAAAACTGTCTTTTCTGGACAGCATATAATTTATCATTCAGAAAAAGGGTTATTTGATAAATTCAGTACTGATGGGAAACGAATATACTTAGCAAGTGTATTTATGTTGCCAACAGCATTTAAAAAGGAATTATTGCAGATAATTTTACATGTGTATGGAGGTTTAGATTAAACCTAGTAAAAAGAGGAGTTTTGTATGTAAATAAAGAGTAAGGGGGTTAAGGGTTAATTAATCCAGTGGTATATGCCACTTTATTAATTTGTACAAAGTGTTAATGTGGATAAATGAGAAATATGAGACATCAGTAGTAAAACTGTATAAATATACATGTGATAAATTTGTGGCATGGTAAAAAAGAGTACAAGAGAAAATGGGTGCACAAATGAAAAAATAAAATGTTATCAAGAAAAATATTTTTTTGGAAAATAATTGATAATATAGAAAAAGAAAGAAAAGTATGGTATAAGAATTTAGTGATAAAAAATAAGTATGTAAAACCATGGGAAAGTCTAACAAGCGAAAAAATAAAGCTATAAAATTAAGAAGCAAATGATAAAATCAGAAAGAAAAATGTGAAGATTATTTGTTGAGACTGGTAATAGATAAGCTAGCAGTAAAAAGAAATATGCTATATAAAAAGAAAAGTGATAGAATATGTTTACATTGTCAAGAAGAATAAGAAACTACAGAATATCCAACAAATGGTGTAGAATGAAAAACCAACAAACCTAAGAAAAAGTCTATGAGTACCACCAACAAAGAGGAGAATTGGACACAGTTTTTACAGTAATTTTTCACTTTCATTCTTTTAATTCACTAGAACTTCATCAAAATCTGAAACTCAAAAAAAACAAACAGTTTAAAAATGGTATCTAAAATGTTATGTAATTACTAAACAACCAATTGAGAGGTTCCCCTCAACAATGTAATTAATTTAAAGATACTCGGTGAAAATACATTCTATCAAATGCATAGCTAAAAAGAAACAAGGTAAAGTTTCTGTGCTAGCAGAAAACATTAGATATTAATAGAATTATTAAGTCCTGGCTATTCATCAGATCTCAGCTTGATCTGCCAGAATGATTCACAGCATTCAAGTTGTACTTTGTAGTCCCCTGAAAATTCTTTGAGGCTGACAGCTTCCAGTACACAAAATGTGAATTTCTTAAAGCAAAAACAAAAAATAAAAGTTTTGCCAAAGTTTTTATCTCATCCTTGTTTTTTATAGCAAGTGTATGTTCATGAATTCTGCAGGATAATTTCCTGACCATTTTTCCTCATGCAGAAACAAGGACATGATTCGTATTGTGCCAGGTACATTACCACTCCTTGTGAATTGCAATCATATCTGTCAAGTGAAGGGCATTGCATTGTTTACACTTCCGACATTTGTACCAGGGGTCTGATGCTTGTTATTGTTAGATGATGGTCCCCTTTCTAATAACAATTTAATGTTGAACATAATCTTGTAAGTGCAAAGAGGACAGCCACCTAAAATCTTTACAAGGTCACTGTTGCCCAAAATGATCTTCCAGTTATCATGCAATATGTTCTTAATCAGGGACATATCCACTGAGATATGTACAGGAAATGCCCCCTGTAACAAATCTCTGAACCATGTTTGGCAGAGGGTGTATACTCCTCTACCAATGAATACTCAGCTGTAATTTTGTGTAGGATTGGTTTAGCTTTGAACATGTTTTTTTTTTCTGAAATGTAAAAGCGTAAAAGCATTATGGGGAAAACTATGCAAAGAAGATGCTTTTGAAGATATAAAAGAAGTGGAGAATAATAAACATGGATATGATTAAATATGGATATTATAGGAATAAAAGTAAAAATATGTTAAAAGAATAGATAAAAAGTTATTTTATGTTATATGGGTTATATGGAGTGAAAGAATAAATAAAATTATGTTTAAAGGTAAATAGATTTTAGCAACAGTATTAATTAAAATCAGATGGTGGTTATGGAAAAAAGAGTGGGGGATCTAATAGGGATGAAAATTTAGTATGACTGTAAGGAAAATTATGAATATGTGTAAATATATTAGTATATCGTTATATCTGTATATTTGTAAATGTTTGTAAATATGTAAATACATTGTAAATAAGAGTTTTTTTTGTATGTAAATAAAGAACCCCTACTATTTTTGATGGGTAGCATGGGATCTTTTACATCCACACAAAATGGGAGTAAGTGCCAAAAAAAAAAAATTAGAAACAGTAGATACAGCACCAAAATGACCACCAAAGCAGTTCTGGAAAATCAACTAAATGGTGTTATTGTATTAAGTTTGTGCTGCAAATGGTATAGCAGTGCTTTTTAATATAAATGTATGCATACATTTTTAAGTAAATTTTATCACATTGTTATTTTATTACATTTATGTAAGAAACAATTTTTAGGGATGGAAAAGTTTACTTTTCATTTTTAAGTTAACATTTATAGTGAAGGTTTTATTTTCGCTCTTTTAAAAGATGATCTTAATTGATTCTTGTTCCTTATTGGTGGTTTTGTGATTATGGATGGTTTATAAATGGGGTAATGGCATTTTAAACCTATTCTGCATCTGATGAAGTCTTTTCAAATGAAAATGCAAGGGACTGTGTAGCATTAATGTTGGTTGTTCTTTATTTTTGCCGTGTTTAAGCTTCCTGCTGAATATAATAAAGTGGATTTTCCGGAACTGCTTTGATGGTCATTTTGGTGCCGTATCATTTACATTCAGGCAGATGGGGCCTCAGTTTTAACATCTCATCAGAAGGACAACACACTCAGGAATGCAGCACCCCTTTATGTCGCACTACAATGTCAGTTATTCATCTACATGGTAGCAACGATTCATAAAATCATTGTCAGCAAGAGAAGCAAAAGAAAACATAGTACATCTCTATCAATTTTCAAATTAAGCCTCATCTTATCTTCTGAAATAGTGAATGGAACAGCACTCAAAAACAGATGGTTTATACAACCAGTTTTGAGTTGAAAACCATGTTGAGCACATAGCAACAGCAACTAACTACTATGGGACTGTGAGCCACACAAGAGGCATAAATTTGTATTTACTAATAATACTGAACTAGCCACTAGTGCAGTGCATGACAGGACATATTGTCTGCTACACTTATGAGACTTGTAACTACTCCGGGAGTAAGACTACCAGTAGTAAAATGCATTGGACTTTGCTATAATGCCTGTCAGGCAAATCTCTTGGGCATGTAAGCATATGACCCCTAAGGGAGTAGGCCCTATTAGGCCATATTTGTTCAATTGGCCTAAAGGCTGGCCCTGGTTGCTGCTAACCTAATAATGTCAGTTCACACATGTATATCAAATCTCTTAATATTAACATTCATCACTTCTGCTGCCCCTCACTGGATTCTGATACATATGGAGAACATGGAAATTGTAGCAATTTGTATTAAATCAACTAAAATAGACATTTTTGGCACTTTTAATGAGATAAGAACAAGATTTATTTCTAAGGGAATTTGCAGGTTGTGACTATAGTTGTTATAACACATGACATGGAAAGGCATTGTCAGCTATAAGCAGGAAACAAAACCACTATATACTATACTGTACTATAAATGCACCCTACTCTTACTAACTTTCATAATAATCTAAAATAATTACACTAAGTAATGATGAAGTACCTATTAAAAATCAAGATGCTATCAACTCCTTCCCATAAAGGAGTGTCCAATGTCCTTGCCATGTACTTTATGTGATGCTAATCAGATGGAATCCATGATTTCTGTCATGCCACAGCTCTTCTTACTTCTTGTAAGAAATATGTGTTACTACTCTGAACTCAGTGTATGTTGTACTCTTTGTCATCATGAATCTTATTCAAAAGCAGTCCTATTAACAATGGGCTACATTCTTTTCTTAGTAACAGTTTTGGATGTTTTTGTTCATGTCAGTGTAAGATGATCAAAATGGGCATGGGATTCAGTGACATTTTCAAGGATGTCTTAGTATTAGCCTGTCTCCTAACTGCAGTATATTCTCCCAAATTAAAAATACTTACAAAAATCCATTTAAAGGAGACACATTACATACTCATAAAAATAATTACATGCTGGGAGCTTGGCTAAGATGGCAAACTGCTAACAGCACAAAGTCTTAGGTCTGCTTTATTTTCTTTTTTCTGATAGGATTTTATTATACAAACTTAACAAAAATGTATTTTTATACATTTTGAGTCTTTTAAACAAACTTGGACAACTATTTGAAAGAAAAATACATTTGTATGATTTTTCTTAGATTTCTTTTCCCTGTCAGAAGTTTTATTGACTGTTGTGATAGAATGAACAACTCAAAAGTGAAAACTCAAGACAACTCAGCAAAAAAAGGAACTACAGTCTATAATACGCAGTATCCAGGATTTTTCTGTTAAATTTAATACACTTGAGATCAAAATGGACAAAACAGAAGAAGATTCCAAGAAACAAACAGAGATGTTAAAAGAGCTCATGCAACAAAAATCTGTTCAGATCTCAGCAATAGATGACACATTAAATGACCTGAATAGCAGAATGGCAGAGTAAAAATCACATAGAATTCATGTTAAAACAAAATATTTGCTTATGGAAAACTAGAACACCTAGAAAGTATATCCAGAAGAAATAATATTAGGATATATGGAATACCAGAAAAGAAAAAAGGAGACAATATGTTGCAGTTTTTAACTAACTGAATGGCTAAAATTCTAAATCTACTGGAAGCTCTCTCTTTTGGCATTGAGAGAACCCATAGATTTTTTTCAACTTCTTCTTCGAAGACGAATCCTCCAGTCCCCAGATCTATTATTGTAAAAATTATCTCCAGCTAAGACAAAGACTTGGTACTGAAGACTATTTGGGCTAATTCTCTAATAAAAATAAATAACAACACTATCAGGTTTGATACTCCATCTGTCACAACCAAAAGGCAAGCATGTATTCCATTCATAAAAAAATGTAAAGAAGCTAAACATTAAATCTCAACTAATTTTTCCAGCCATAATTAGGATTTCTATACCAGAAGTTCAGACAACCTTTAATTCTCTAGAAGATATAGTGGACTTTTTTTTAGCAATCAGAAAATATGGATTGGACTCTTGTCATCTTAAAGAGACAAGCAACAAGAAATGTCTGGTTTTCAAAGGACAAAATAGTAAAAAAAATAAAGGAAAGTAATGTTCTCATTCTCTATTTTGCTTAAATAGTCTTCTCACAGTATTCAATTTTATTACAGTTCATCAAATACAAGGTAAAACAAACAAAAAAATTATACGTTATCAAAATACTTTAATATACTATCTGAAATAGTGTGTGTGTGTGTGTGTGTGTCTTTCGGCTTTTCCCGGTTAGGGGTCGCCACAGCGGAACTCCGGTCCGCTAATGATTGGCAGTAGAGTTTTACATGCTGGCTTGCCGGGCCTAACGCACAACCTTCAACGAAGGAACGCCCATTCACGCATGTCGTCACACAGTAGACGCTTTAACTGAGAATCGAACGGGCAACGTCTAACTGTGAGGCGACAACGCTACCGCAGCACCACCACCGCAGTTCTATCTGAAATAGTGTATATATGTTATTATTACTATTACTCATAAGTCCCTTTATTATTTTATTTTAATTCTCTCTAACATTATTTAAAAATATAGAGTAGTGTGTATGTGGTTGGAGGTGTGTTTTGACAGTATCTGAGATAGTGTGTGTGTGTGTGTGTGTGTGTGTGTGTGTGTGTGTGTGTGTGTGTGTGTGTGTGTATATATATATATATATATATATATATATATATATATATATATATATATATATATATATATATTATTACTTATAAGTGTCTATTATTTTATATAAATTGTTTCAAACATTGTTTTCTATGTAATGAGTAATGTGTATATATGGGGGTGTATATTAACATGTTTAACTAATCCACTTAATTTATATATACTTTCTAAACATTATTTCAAGTAATCTGTTTTTTTTTTTTTTTTGGTTATTCTATCTGGTGAATGTGGGTGTATGTGATAAGCTTTATCTCCATACAGTGGGTGTTGTGTTGAGTGGTTTTGGCTGCCTAAAAAGCATTTATATACATTACTTCACTTTCTTTTAATAGGATTAACGTGTGTGGTGTTTATTCATTACTTGGGCTCTTGTTCAAAGAATTAGAGACGCTATTTACTTTTTTTACAGTAACTGCTTCTTTTCAGTCCCTTTTCTTGCCTAGTGTTTGTTAAATTTCTTTAGAATGTTTTTTCACATACCTTGAGCTGTGTTTCAACTTATAACAGTCTATATTCCATGTTCAAGCTGCCTGTGCTGCAGGAAATGCATTTTAAAATTTAACCCTTGTTTATAGGAAGCAAACTTTTAGAATGTTAAAATGAGCAGCAGAAACACAAAAATAGACCATTTAAAATTAATCTAGTTAATTTAAAAAAAACATATCCATGTAGTTTTATGCTCATTATCTTTGTAAAAAGTAGAATAATGAAAAGAAGAAAAGGAAAGGAGAAGGCAGTGAGGAGAAGAAAAAGAAGACACCTGCAGACTTCAAAAGACACCTGGTAATAATCTTTAATCACATTTTGTGGTCATCCTAATTATATTTCTGAAAAAGCTGTATCCTTTATATAATATACTTGTGCAGCAGATCATCACAGTACAGAGGAATATGTCATTTATAGTGATGAAATGCTTCTTTAAAACAATATTACTGATTTTAACGTGTCATGAAAGAAGCTGAAAAAAATAATATAAGTTTAATAATAATGAATTAGACAATTACTGCTATGCAGAATACTTCTGATAAACAAAGAAGTACCTATTACAGTAATGGAATTTCCTCTACAATTTCTCTGGTTCTGTAACATGCTACCTGTTATATTGTACACACACAAATATTTACACACTGTCAGACTGGATTTTTGATTATTCGGTCTAAACATTTCAGGACTTGGCATTGTGATTCCTGGTATTTTAAAAGGTCACTTTCCTTAAGTGATCCATTTTTGTTACTGACCTAATATATATTATTTCATATCCACATTTCATTTATGCAAGTACAAATTATTAACTTCTTTGCTAGCTACGCCTTATATTTATGACATTTTCTAACATTTGCATTGTTCAAGGGCTATCTGGTATTTTCTATCTGGGCTCCCTCGGAAAACAGATTCTTCAAAAGAATAGATAGTTTCATTAAATAAGATATAATAAGTAAGCTAACTGATCTGCTTCTTGCAGCAGACTGTGGCACACCTAAAGTTTTAATCTCAAAAAAATATAACAAACCTATAGACCATGTGTGATCCACAGATAATGGAAGAACTCAGATATAATACAGAGGTAGTTAAGCATGAAGACTGTTAGTGGAATACAGAATACATACAAATACATAGCATGAATGAAGTTTATAGCATAGTAAACAGAGAATGATGTGCCATACATAACATCTGGCAGTGCATTAAAATATTGTTAAAGAGAGAAATTAATCATCTGAAAGTTGGTAAGATACAGAGTAAGCATCTGTGCATAAGGAAATGATACTACATTGCAATTCTATAGACATAAGGACATTCACATGCAAAAACACACTCAAATTGAAATACATATTTACACAGACCATACTTCTCTATTCATAAGTAAGGGGTCTACAGATGTATTTACACATGATATAACCAACTGCCTACAAAAACTAAAACCCCCCATAACCTTTTGATATTACTTCAGAATACAGTTGTCCCAATGCAATTGTGAAATCTAACATCTAATATCTAATTTTGGGATGTACCTTACCAGACACCTGCAGCAACTGGAAAGACCACAAAAGTACCTCACCAAGAGGATCAAAGGGCTCAAATAGATGCCATATGCTGCCTGGTTAAAGAAACTCCAGCTGTGCTCAGTGGCATACCACCTGCTCAGAGGCAATATGTGCCTGACGTATAAAGCCATGTCCAACCCGGAATTAATGGACATGCTGCACCTCAGAAAATCCAAATCCCATCGAGCTACTCGCTCGAGAGACTTGAACCTCAGCACTGAAATAAATAGGACATGCTGGAGGGACAGATTCATAACCCAGAGGCTCCCTTCACTCTGGAATAAAATCCCAGTCCAGGTTAGACAGAGTCCCTCATTGACTCTCTTCAAGAGGAATCTTGATGAGTGGATGGGAGATTGTAGGTTTACCCCGGGTATCACTTTTGTGTCACTGTTAGACAGAGGCACAGTATACTAACCTTGAAAAATGGCATAGCAAAATTAATTTAAAATGGGTGGCGAAAGTCAAACACACTCTGGCTAGGCTTATAAATGCCCTAGGGCAGATAGCTTAGTATGAACCTATGAACATATGAGCCTATGAACACCTGATGCGATGCCCAAAAGAGCTGTGGAATGCAATAAAACTGTAAGGTTAAATTCAGGGAGCACTTCATTACTTCTTCTTCTTCTTTCAGCTGCTCCCGTCAGGGGTCACCACAGCAGATCAAATGTTTCTATTTCTTCCTGTCCTCAGCATCTTGCTCTGTTACACCAACCACCTGCATTTCCTCTCTCACCACATCTATAAACCTTATCTTAGGCCTTCCTCTTTTCCTGTTACCTGGCAGCTTCATCCTTAGCATCTTTTTCCCAATATACTCTGCATCCCTCCTCAGCACATATCCAAACCAATGTAATCTTGCCTCTCTGGCTTTGTCTCCAAACCTTCCAACGTGGGCTGACCCTCTAATATACTTATTCCTAATCCTGTCCATCCTCGTCATACCCAGTGCAAATCTTAACATCTTCAACTCTGCCACATCAAGCTCTGACTCCTGCCATTTTATCAATGCCACTGTCTCCAACCCATATAACACAGCTGGTCTAACTACCCTCTTGTAGACCTTCCCTTTCACTCTTACTGGTACTCGTCTGTCACAAATCACTCCTGACACTCTTCTCCACCCACTCCATCCTGCCTGTACTCTCTTCTTCACCTCTCTGAGGCACTATGTCAGATTTCTTGATGACATTTGCCTCATATGGAGTGGCACTAGGGCAAATATGGAGGAATTTATTCACTATATTAACACCACCACTTCTTTTTTAACCTTCACGCATTCACTGAGTCTGGGCAGCTTGGATTATTTGGGTGTGCACTTGGTTAAGGACAATGTCAACAATAGGTTTAATTCCAGGGTGTTTAGGAAGCCCACCTATTCAAATGCGTTTTTACACTTTCAAAGTAATCATCCTGAATATCAAAAAAGAGGAATAGTTAAGGGGCAAATCATCCGTGCCTCTAGAATGTGCAACACAACACAAATGTTCATGGAAGAAATCAATTTTCTAAAAGAAAGATTCCTTGAAAGAGGGTATCCAAGCCTTTTGATTGAGGAACTAGCAGCAGAAATTATTAGTAACAGGAGAACAAAATATCCACCGCTGCTGGACACTACGGGCACATCAATATGCCAAGTAGGCAGTAGCCTGCAGAATTTGGAACAAAAATAATACATCCACACCTTTGGTATTGACTATGATGTTGTGGAAAATAGTGTAAAGAAATATTGGCCAATTTTAAGGTTGGGTGACAGGTTGGGTAGTATGATCCCAGAGTTTCCTAGCTTCATTAGACGTAGGGGTACTAATATAAAAGAAATGTTAGAAATGAACCAGACTAAACCAATGGTATGTAGTGAGAACAAAAAAGAGGGCACATATAAGTGCGGAATGTGCAAACAATGCCCAGTTATATTTAATGGGCACAGATTATATTTACCATCAAGAAAATTCCTATGTCAACCAAGGGGTTATTATAATTGTAATGCCAAATTTATTGTCTATTTGGGTTTATGTACAAGATGTAAAAGTTTCTACGTAGAAAAGACTGAGAGAACCCTTAGAAGGCGCATCTATGAACACCAGTATGATATAATTAGGAAAAAGGAAACTAATGCCTTTTATAGACATTCCCTTTTTTGTCCCAACATGGAGATTAAATTCATTATTTTAAAACAGGTAAAAATGGATGAGAGGGGCGGTGACTGGGGGTCCCTTTTAGAATATAAAGAATTAACATGGCAGTTGAGATTAGATGCGGGAAGGCGGCCAGGACTTAATGACGCTTGCAGTATTAGTAGCGTCTTGAAGCTAAAGAAGGCGAAATTATGATTTTGGATTTTTTAGTGTTTTTATGATCAACTCATAGAAATTACATTTTGTTATATATATTATATTCAAACATTTTTTAGAGTGTTTCACACTATGAAATTATCAAAAGGGTTTTATAAGCTACAAATTCATTAGCCAAGGCATTATTTTATTTATTTCCTTATTATTGTGTCACGGCAGGGTAGAATATTAGATATATAAATGAGTACATAGCATTGGCTTTTGAATATTGTTTTTAATAATGTATATTTTTATGGCAATTTATGCGTATATCAACAATTGATTATTGCATTGTTTTCATATTTATACATATTTTCCAACACTGCAGCAGGTTGTGCTTAGCAAAGGTTGGTTACAAGTATGTTTTGTGTAAGTAAGGGAATTGAAGAGTTAAATTGACCCTCTTCCCTATTAATTGAATAATTGACTACATTCTTAGTATGTATATAAAGAGTTGTTAGTCTGAAATGATTTTATCTTGAAAAAGCTCAGCGCCAGGCTGAGCGAAAGTGCTTGATGAGATTGTTGGTTTAATCATTTTATTAAAGCAAGTATTTTTTATTCAACTTGAAGCCTTTCATTTTTTGCTTCAGCGGAAGAAGGAGCACCAGCATTTTTTCTGCCTTTTTTATTTCTGGATTTCCAGAGCCACCTTCCAGGTCGTGGATCTATTTTGCTTTATTGACCCTCTAATATACTTATTCCTAATCCTGTCCATCCTCGTCACACCCAGTGCAAATCTTAACATCTTCAACTCTGCCACATCAAGCTCTGACTCCTGCCTTTTTGTCAATGCCACTGTCTCCAACCCATATAACACAGCTGGTCTAACAAACCTCTTGTAGACCTTCCCTTTCACTCTTACTGGTACTCGTCTGTCACAAATCACTCCTGACACTCTTCTCCACCCACTCCATCCTGCCTGTACTCTCTTCTTCACCTCTCTTTCACACTCACCATTACTCTGAACTGTTGATCCCAAGTATTTAAACTCATCCACCTTTGCCACCTCTACTCCCTGCATCCTCACCATTTCTCTATCCTCCCTCTCATTCACAAACATATATTCTGTCTTAGTCCTGCTGACTTTCATTCCTCTTCTCTCTAGAGTATATCTCCACCTCTCCAGGGTCTCCTCCACCAGTTCCCTACTCTCACTACAGATCAAAATGTCATCTGCAAACATCATAGTCCACGGGGACTCCTGTCTGATCTCGTCTGTCAACCTTTCCATCACCATTACAAATAAGAAAGGGCTCAGAGCTGAACCTTGATGTAATCCCACCTCCACCTTAAACGCATCTGTCACTCCCACCGCAGACCTCGCCGCTGTCACACTACCCTCATACATATCCTGTACCACTCTTACATACTTCTCTGACACTCCCAACTTCCTCATACAATACCACAACTCCTCTCTAGGCACCCTGTCATATGCTTTCTCTAAATACACAAAGACACAATGCAACTCCTTCTGACATTCTCTGTACTTCTCCATCAACACTCTCAAAGCAAACATCGCATCTGTAGCCACTGGGGATGCACAAGCCAGTGCATTTCTTTGTGCCGGTCCCAAGCCAGGATAAATGGGGAGGGTTGCGTCAGGAAGGGCATCCGGCATAAAATTTTGCCAAATCATACATGAAGACAAAAGGGAACACTGCATTACTAAAATGCAAATGAAAACAAGCATGCAGGAAGCTAGCATATCTTATATGGGATAACATATGGTTCACACCTCTGCATACTGGTTGCTATAAAATTGTTTTTTATACAAAATTATTTTTTACAGATGTTTTACTATAAACTATTAACAGTAATTATAAACTTTGAGGGAAATATATTTATTTGACTTATATATAGCCATTCATTTGCATATAACAGCATTTTTATACATTATTGTACTTATACTTTAATATAAGGTGTTGTCTTCAGTGCTATATGAAACAGTTTAGAGGAGAAGATTCTTAAAACACCTCAAGCTGCTCAACATCTGTTGCCTTAATTATTCAGTTATTTCGCTATTTACTAGTAAATAATATTAATGAGCAGATTTAACTCTTTGAAATGTTCTGCATTTCTTAGTGAAATATGTAATTTTATTTTATACTAAACTGAATTTTAAATCATTTCAAGCCTTTTTCATCTCCCATTGGCATGATGAATACAAAAACTTTATCCACATATTTCAGAATAGGGCAATGAAAAATACTATAAGCAAATTTGTAAGTACATAATACTTAAAATATAATCATAAAAGAATGTTTTCTATAGAGAAGTTAGATATTAAATGCATATTCCAAGTCAATGTAAAAACAGTACAAACCATAAAAAAAAAAAAAAAAAAAACAGCTGCAAAAGCCAAATGAAACTTTATTGTAAAACATCAATAAAATACCATATTCAGTAAGTGCTTTCATCTCCAACATGAGGCTTCTTCAGACTGAATAAATTAACACAAACCACACCTTGAATAGCTTAAAAATCACATGTGCAACTGCCAAGAAAATTGCTTAGTGTTTTAACCCTTTGTTCTTTAGGTAAGCTACAAAAACTTCCTTGGCAGTTGCACATGTGATTTTAAGCTATTTAAGGTATGGTTTGTGTTACTTTATTCAGTCTGAAGAAGTCTCATGTTGGAGATGAAAGTTCTTATGGTATTTTAAAGTTTTGTTTGGCTTTTTCAGCTTTTTTTTTGTATATTCCAAGTAATAGAGGCATTGATAGTAACATACATATATTCATAATGCATTCATTTAAAAACACTCACTCATTTGTATATTTACTCTCATGCTTAGATACATAGTACATATTTAATCTCTTAACTGTTAATATACATATCAAGCACCTATCCATATTTTACAAGAACATACACACAGTTATATGCATGCACATCCATGTAAATATATTATGCATATATAAGCACATTCAATACATACAAATATGTAATTTTAAATTGTAGAACCTTTTAATTATCCTTCCATATTCTGACTATTGTTTTCACTTTTTCACCCATGTCATTAAATGATTTTTAAAAGATTTATGATATGTGATCTTGATATGTATTGGTGATATGATATCTATAGGTTAACGTGTTATAGGTGTTATCAGTTTTATTTACGTCCTCCATATAAATGCTAAAATACTAGGCTATTTATTGTATTTTCTATAGAAGGGTTAATTATAAGAAATGAGTATATAAAATGTCTTGACCAAACAGAGAAATTTGAAATGCATTATTTCTGGGATATTTTTGATATAATCAAAAAAAAAATACACTCAGGAGGCAGGCACAGGAAACAAACTCGAACTTTAATGGTGCTTCTGGTACCTCGGCAAACAACCTTCAAGGAATATTTCTGATATATTCAGAAATACATAATATCATTCATTATTATTAACATTTCCAACTTTATATGTCTGTGATCTTAAACATTAATATTTTTCAAATGAATACTTTATATAGTTTTTATTTTAACACGACTCAAGTGTGTTTTAAATAGTTATACTTAATAATATTGTTTTAAATTAAGAAGAAGTGGAAAATGCTTAGCTTGGTGACATTGGGATGGGTTGGTTGGTGTGTGATTCATATGATTATGTAATCAAATCAGGGAATGTTTGTTCCATAATGGGAGGATTGATTTTTTTTGTATCTGTCCATAACAACAATTATTAGTACTTGATTATTATATTTTAAGCTAAATCATCTTAAGTCCGTGCATTTACATGTCCTTATGAATTGTTTCTCAAACATCAATGGACTTAATAATCCATTGAAGAGGAGTAGCTTAAACAAATATTTAAAACTGCATAAAGCTCACATACTTTTCTTACAAGAAAAGCATTTGTCATCTGAAGATGTAGATAGACTGATGTTAAAAGATTATTCAACTTTTGTGTGTTCTCATTTTAAATCAAAAATGGGAGGCACTCTTATTCTTTTGAGAACTCCATTACCTATGCCTATATTATTAAATACCTATTCAAAATAAAATGGCATGCTGAGTTTAGTAGTAGTGAAAATTGACAAAAACATTTACTTTTGTGAATTCTTACTGGATACCTGAAATTTCTGCCAAAATTGTTAAGAAATATTTGAATATTATAACCTTATAACCTTCACAAAAGGTGAACTGGTTATTTTCAGGAGAATTTAAATGTATTATTTCTAGTAAAGACACAACTACAGATAAGATTCCTAAGCTAGCCTCATTAGCTAAACATTTATATTATTTTATTAAGTCTCAACATTTGAGAGATACCTATGATATTAATTCAGCTAGCTCTCTTTTAACTTTACGCATTATTCTTATAAATTTGACACCCAAACACTGATAACATTTTTACTTCTATGAGTTTATTTACTAAAATTGAAGATGTATTGGTAACTTTATGTCCTTTATCAGACCACAATGTTATTACATTTACATTAATATTAAAGCCAAGTAGTTTGATTTACTATCAGAGAATCACTGCTTATATTGTAAATTTCAAAGACTTTAAGGAATGGTGTCTAATAGAAATAGATCAGTACATTGAAATTAATAATAATGGAGAAGTTTCAGAAATAATTTGCTGGGATTGTTTAAAAGCTTATCTATATGGAAGAATTAAAAATTGGTACATATGTAAAAAAAGAGCAGGAATAATGAGTTGATGTCTTTACAGTCTAATATAGAGAAATTGAAATCCAATTTAAAACCTTATGACAAATCAGCATATGCTGAGTTGAAAATATTAAATCAGAAATATTTTATCAATAAATCTGGAAATATTAAAATTACAAACACTCAATAAACCCAAAAAGCTTACAGAGGTTGGCTGTTAGATCTAAGAATAAAATAAATACTAATCGTATTAAAAATAATTTCCAAACAAGGTGGCAAAAATAAAAAAGTGACTAATTTAAAAGACATATTAGAATGCTTTAGGAATTATGAACAAATTAATAACAAAGAGACAGACTTAGCAATCAGCAACATATCCAATGACATTTTGAAAGAACAAAAATTCAACACTGATAAGTCATTCTCTTTTAAGGAATTAAAAGATCAAATTGATAACCTTAAACCAAATAAAGCCCCTGGTCTTGATGGTATAATCACATAATTGTACAAATTATTCCCAGAGAAATGTTTAAATATCCTATTACAATTTTTGAACAAGTTAAACATTTGTCAACCATCACCCCCCTCCTTGAAATAAGCACTGATATCTCTTATCTTGAAACCAAATAAACATTCTAAAATATGTTCTTACCATCCTATTTCATTATTAAATGTTGATTATAAAATATTTATGTCTATTCTTGCAAAAAGATCGAAACTTATTATGCCAGGGTTAATAAAGGATCAGACTGGTTTTATTCTACATAGAAAGGTTTAGAGTAATATAATTAGACTTAATACTTTAATAGAGCTGACTAATAAAACAAAAGAGAATGAACTATAATACATCTCGATATAAATAAATCTTTTAATTCTATTAGTTGGAATTATTTGTTCAAAGCACTTAAACAATATGAATTTTCCTAGATTTTGTAAATGATATAACTATTCTATATAGTAACTCATTCTCTTTTATTAAAATTGTTTCTTTTCTTTTCTTTCTAGCTCTGTCAAAATATTAAAAGGTACAAAAGAGGTTATCCCTTGTCACCTCTATTATTTGTTCCAGCAATTTGAACCTTTCGCAAACTTTATTAGATCTAATAGCAAAATTCAAAGATTCTTGATAGATGAAAGTTATTCCTGTAAAATTCAGTTATTTTCAGACATTTTAATAACAAGTCGTGATGCTGAAGCTTCAATAGAAAATTTACTAAGTCTATTAATTACTTTGAAAAAGCATAAGGTTTAATGTTTAACCTGGATAAAACAGACCCCCAGATTCACTAATCTTCTGTGCAGGACTAGTGTAGTCCTGCACAGAAGCGGCCGCTTAGGAACAGGATGGCAGCGCGCCATGCATATTAATGAAGGCATGCTGCCCAACCTCCTAGGCATACATGGAGTGTGTACAAGTGCAAGGGGCATGTCGGAGAGCAGAGCACTCAGAATAAACATGCCCCTGCAAAGTAGAACAGCAGGAAATGGGAATAAATGAGTGAGGCCACTCATAGGTGTCCACATATCCCCACCAACAGTCCCCCATGCATACAACAGTAACAAGGCATAAAGATGAAAGGAAGAACCCCCTGTATTGCTGTCTAAAGCTCCGAGTACAGCTAACTGTAGGTGCACGGGTGTGCCCATTGCTCAGCCACGGTGAAAACAGCCCAAAAGGCTGAAGAGGATAACAAGGATGATATATGCAAATGAAGCATGTCAGCAATAGTGTAGTGGGTAGAGCGTTCGCCTAACAAGCAGGCAGTCCCAGTTCGAGTCCCAGTGCAGCACAGTCTATTTTACATGGCAAAGCATGGTATAAGCAATATTTGTAATGCAAAACCCACTAAATAACATAATTTTTATGAACAAGGGTACTGCAGGAAATGCACATGTGAAGAGTCAGTATCATAATGAATAAGCCAGCAGTAAGCAGGCATAAGCACAAATAAGCAGTAGTAAGCATATGTAAGCACTAGTAAGCATGTGCAAGTGTGTTTGTGCAGGATTAAGCACTGCCGACACAGATTAAGCAAAGGAGAAGCTAACTGGGTGTAAGACACTGTGACTGGAAGTCAGCAGTGCTATCCTCTGCGCAAACCCACTTACAACCGCATGAAAGTGTCTTAAGTACACTGTATCCAATGGCCGGTGTTCTGCTCAGTAACAAAATAAACAGCGTATGCAAGCCCAGAACCCAAGACCATGCACACCATACACAAAACGATTTGCCACTAAGCCATGCCAGATACACAGAAATCATATGTTGTGAGAAACAAAACCCCAACCCTGTCATGCAACAGTACAGAGAATGTATACCTACAGCTATATGGGCATGTGCAGGCAAATATATCACTATTTAAATGGATACAACATATCTATAGATGTAGTCACATATATATATATATATATATATATATATATATACATATATATATATATAAATATCCAGAGATATATACATATATATATATAAATATATGAACAGATATACATGCAAATGCTGACAACTACACATATAGATGTCAACATCTATATGTCCACATATACACAGCAAGTTACATGTATGTATGCAGATATATTTCTCTGTAGGTATATACGGACATAGATATAAATATGTCAGCAAATATATATACCGACAGAAGTATATACGGCCAGACATCTGTAGAGAGCAATGGTAGATTAACAGATACATATTTGTCCACATGCACTGTGAATGGGCATGAGAGGCCCCAAACAATATATGTCACATACAAATTGGCAAACCTCCACACCCAGCCAAACATGTCCACCCTGCAATACATACCTAGCTAATTGTATTGTACATGTATGACAATAGGGATTGAAATTAGCCCTCTGTAATGTTTTACATGTTGACCTCACATCCCTCTCTCCCCCACCCACTAGGCAGGCCAAGCAGTACATGCCCATCCAACCAAAGCCATCTCAGACCCAGACATTCAGTACCCACAGTTCTACTTCCCCCCACTCGCTGCACACACACAGCCACCATCCCTACCCTGGTTACTGGCCCGTAGCTGCCACACCACCACACATAGCCACCCCTCCACACACTCCCTCGGGACCCATCCCTTGTGTTGTCTCGACCCAAGTATCCTAGGTCTGGCACACACCATAGTCCATTCACATAGCCACGGGTACCTATACAACTCTGGGTGTAGACAAAAGTTGTTTACCCAATGTTCAGGCTGTCCCACATGGGAGGAATGATTACCTGATACTAACAATAGATTTCATGTGTGACTCTGTGTACACTAATGGATTTAGTTGTAGGTATCGCAAAGCATACGTGGCACACAAGGATGGCCGGTATGCACATGAAACAGTACCCAGCAATAACAGGCAACATGACAGGATATGTAGCTAAATATGTTGAGGTATGTGTGTGTGTGTGTGTGTGTGTGTGTGTGTGTGTGTGTGTGTGTGTGTGTGTGTGTGTATATATATATATATATATATATATATATATATATATATATATATATATATATATACATATACACACACCCAAAACTACATGGAGATATACCTCTCCCTCTCTGTAGTATAAATGTATACATACATAGACAGACATATATAAATACCCACATATAGGTATATACATATGTAGCCACCCATACATCCACATGTTGTTTTATATATATATATATATATATATATATATATATATATATATATATATATCAATATATGTGTATGTATATATATATATATATATATATATATATATATATATATATATATATATTATGTGTGTGTAAATATACTGAGATATATAGCTAGGATATGATACAGCTGTTAAGGATTACATATCTTCACAGGACATGCCAATGGGGGTGAGGGGCCCTATCAACAAACATGTAACACATAGCATCAACCCTCCCCCCAGCTAGACAGGTGAAACATACAAACACACAAGAAAAGTAAATATACCACTGCTACCCAGACTACAGGCAGGATACAACCAGTGGGAAAGACCCATCAAGTCTAATCTTGAAGCAAAGACAAGAATGTCCCTTGCGGGACAAGCAAAAAATGATATGGCTATTCGGCCTTCCAGCCATTACACAGATAACATATAGCAGGGCACGCATTTACCCAGATGACAAGGTTGGGGAAGCCTGATGACCCATGGGGCGAGACAACATACGTGATGGGACCCGGGAAGTGGGGAGTGGGCAGAGTGTACTGGTGTGTCCAGACCCAACCTGCACCCAGAGTAAGGAAGAGTGCCGAAGAGGAGGTGCAGGTGGGGAACTATGGGTATGTAATTATGGGCCTAGGCATGCAGGTGCTGGCTTGAGTGGTTCTATGTGGACAGCCTCAGGGATGTAAGCAACAGTGCGCATTGGGGAGACCCAACACCTAATGAGCAGCCGAGTCCCACAGCAGCAATGCCTAGTTTACATGACAAAGGGTAGAATAACCAGATGTGTTGCTGCAAACCCACTAAATGACACCAAAGAGTACATGGTCGCAACACCCCACTGTAGGCATGTAAGCCGAACTAATTGGCATCACAAGGTATTATTGCTGTCCTCACCCCCACCCAGGAGTGTGAGTGTCCATCCCCAAATGCAGGGTATATACACAGCTGTCACTGTAGAAGAAATTGTCACCTGTGAACCTTCCCGTCAGCCTACCTGCACATCCCTGGACATTTCTTCTACTATCTGCCCCTCTGTGTGCCCCATCAACACCACTTACCTATCGACTCCTGTACTATTACTGTTCACAGTCACAGGTAGGTGACACCCTCTACCCCAACTATATTGGCAGAATCTAGAGCCCCTTACCCACGTGTATTACCTCAGCTGTCCCATACGACACATGTAAATAACACATGAAGGAACACCTCAAGCACACTTGGAGCAGCACATGCTCACCACTTTGTGAATTCCCCCCACCCCCCAACTAACACTCTATACCCCTACACCAACTAGTGAAACCAGCACCTCCTGTCCTGTCTGCATACTAATCCCAACATCCTGCATACCTTCTCTATTGCTCCAGCACCATTCATTCCAATGGCCTACTATACAGTTACAATGTCCACCCTCTACCGACCTACATACTCCTTCACTATTCACTTCTACTCTAACACACAGGTATGGCATAACTAAACCTAACCTGATGTAACCTATCCAGAACTGTTAAACTGGAATCTCAGTTCGCCTTAAACTGACCTATGTCAACAGTCATACTTGACATGTAAACCTGACCTAAGCATGTATAATACTGACATGTTAATGTGAACTAAGCATGAAGAACGTGGTACGTAGCTATGTTAAGTCTGTTACTCTCTATGAATGTGTACACCTCAGTGCTATGTTTAATGTGTAGCTGGGGATTACTGTGGAGTTTTACTCTCCAGGCCACCGCTGACAATGGAGAAGCATCCAGTTGGATTGTCCCGGACAACAAATGTGAACTAAATACATGAAGTAGCGAGGGGGTATGCTGCAGCAAGTGGGATTACGCTTGTTTGGGCCGTGGTAAGCAATGCCCACACTGGTTAATCAATGTGGAGGCCAACCCAGTGTAAGACGCTATAACCAGAGGTCAGCAGATCCGAGGCTCGCACACACCAGCACATACCTGCCTACACTTCCTCTACAGTGCCTTAGGCCCTCTGTAGCCAACAGCTGTCATTGTGCCCATTAACAAAGTAATCTACACTCCCAGGTTCCAACCCCCACCCTGCACACTATAGTCTAAGTGAGTTACCACAAAGGCATGGCAGATACACATTCAGCTGCTGTTATCACAAACATATCATCCAGCACAGTCATTCAACAATATAGGAAATGTATGTAGGTATGTAGATTAATACCAGCAAACATGTGCACATCGCTCAATCACAGTATTCTGAGCAGTCTATGTGTATCAATGAACAGTGCCTGTCCAAACATACTGTGAGAACAGAAGTCTTGCAGAATACTAACGGTGCATGCCATGGGGGCGTGTGGGCATGCTTCATGCACAGAATGTCACACCTGGGATGTTGGTTCTACAGAACTGGGAGATGAGGCTGGCCTGGTGTGTGAGCATACAGCTGCTTCTCGAACCCCTAGCAGGATGCTACCAGTGGGAAAACAATGTAGACCAACAAAGTCTCCCCGTGACACAACAACAGATCCATCCCTGGCGGGACGAACCAAACCTTGTTGGTCACATAGGTGTTTACACCAGTATCATAGGAGGATCAAGTGAAGGCTCAAACATATGTGGACTAAATGGATGAAGAGTCTGCTGAAGCTTGGGTCGAGACAGTATAATGAAGGAGTACTGACACGTGCAGAGAGGGAAATGTGTGGAGGTGTGGAATGGCTGGGCTAGTAACTGGGGAATGGATGGAAGCTGTGTACATGGAGCTCGGGGGCCGGGGGAAGGAAACATGGGTATTAAAATATGGTAGAAATATGCAAATGAAGCAGAACAGCATTAGTTTAGTAGGTAGAGCATCCGACCAATGAGCAGGCATTCCTGGTTCTGGTCCCACTGTAGCTCAGTCTATTGTAAAAGGCAAAGCACGTTATAAACAATATTTTTGTTGCAAGACCCATGAAATAGCTGAAATATATGAACTGGAGTACCGCAAGATATGCACGTGACGTATCAGTGTCAGACGGAATAAGGCACTAGTAGGCAGGTGTAAGCACAAATAAGCAGTAGTAAACATAAATAAGCACTAGTAAGCATGTTTAAGTGTGTTAGCTCGGGGTAAGCATTACCTACACAGAATAAGCAAAGTAGAAGCTAACTGAGTGTTAGAAACTGTAACCGGAGGTTAGCAGTGCTTAGCTCTGCGCAAAACCATGCACACCCATGTACAACTGCTTTAATGTGCCATAATCACTCTGTATCCAATGGCCCATGTTCTGCCCAGCAACAAAATAAACAGCTCCTGCAGGGCTTGAGCCAAGGACCCTGCACACCATAGACAAAGGGATTTACCTTTAAGCCATGACAGATACAAATTAAGTAGATATCAGAAACATATCATCCAGTCTAGACATGCAACAGCACAGAGAATGTATACCTACAGCTAGATGGACGTGTGTGTACAAATATATTACTATCTAAACAGATACAGGTTTATATTAGAACATCAAAGTATTACTACATCGAATGTTCTAATATCGAACCATTTCACTCAAAACAGCACAACATCGAACACTCAGAGCAGCAAATTTTTTCTCATGGAAAAAAATTGCTGTTCCAACAAACGTACACACAACACAAGCACACCAAAATACATAATCCACACACATACACTTCATAAAACCCTACACTAAACCATACATACACTACTAGCTATCCACTTACCTTAACCCAACCCTAACCCTAAGGTCCATAACTACTGCACACTCACATTACCCGCTCCCTAACCCTAAAGTTCCTATCGCACACTCACCTTACCCGCTCCCTAACCCTAAAGTCCTTATTGCACATTCACCTTACCCGCTACCTAACCCTAAGGTCCCTATCGCATACTCACCTTCATTCTTACACTTACCTTAACCCGGTCTGTAACCTTCTCTCCACAGTCAAGGAAATAGCGAAGCTGCAGAAACGGCCCACTGAATACTTTCCCTAGGAAAGTATTCGATACTCTGCAGCTTTGCTATATTCAACGTTCAAAGCAAAGGGTTCGATATTAGTACATTCGAAGTAGTAATACTTCAATGTACTAATATAAACCCACGGATACAACATATCTATAGATGTAGTCACATATATATATATATATATATATATATATATCAGAAATATCCAGAGATATATACATATATATATATATATATATATATATATATATATATATATATATATACACAAATATATGAACAGATTAACATGCAAATGCCGACAACTACACATATATATATGTCAACATATATATGTCCACAAATACACAGCAAGTCACATATATGTACGCAGATATATGTCTCCGTAGGTATATACGAACATAGTTAGAAACATGTTAGCATATATATATATATATATATATATATATATATATATATATATATATATACCCACATAGTTATCTGTGGTGGTGGTGCTGCGGTAGCATTGTCGCCTCACAGTAAGACGTATTCCTGTTTGATTTTCAGCTAGAGCATCTTCTGTGTGGAGACATGCATGAATGGGCATACCTTCGTTGAAGGTTGTGCATCATGGCCAGCAACTCGTCACGTAAAAAAATGTACTGCCAATCATTAGCGGACCAGAATTCCACTGTGGTGACCCCTAACCGGGAAAAGCCGAAAGACACAACAACAACCCACAGAGGTATACACGGCCAGACATCTGTAGATAGCAATGGTAGATTAACAGACACATATATGTCCACATGCACCATGAATGGGCCTGAAAGGCCCCAAACAATATACGTCATGTATGAATTTGCATACCCTCTGCCCAGCCAAACACGTCCACCCTGCAATACACTGCCAACCTCATTGTATTGTACATGTGTCATTGAAATAGGGATCAAAATTAGCCATCTGTCATGTCTTACATGTTGACATCACATCCCCCTCTCCCCCACCCACTAGGTGGGCCGAGCAGTACAGGCGCATCCAACCAAGGCCAACCCTGACCCATACATTCATTACCTACAGTTCAGCTTCCCCCTACCCACTGCACACACGCAGCCACCATCCCTACCCTAGTTACCGGCCCATAGCTACCACACCACCACACATTGCCCTCCCTCCACTCCCCCCCTGGGACCCATCCCGTATGTTGCCCTGACTCAAGTATCCTAGGTCTGGCACATGCTGTAGTCCATGCACATAGCCATGGGTACCTTTGTAACTCTGGGTGTAGGTGACAGTTGAATACCCAATGACTGGGTTGTCCCATATGGGGCGAATGTTACCCTGGTACTAACAATAGATTTCACGTGTGACTTAGATTACACTAACGGATGTAGTTGCAGGTATCGCAAAACATACATGGCACACAAGGTCGGCCGTCATGCACACGAAACACATTATCCAGCAATACAAGTCTACATTACAGGATATGTAGCTAAACATGTACAGGTATGTGTGTGTATATCTACCCATAACTAAATATATATATATATATATATATATATATATATATATATATATATATATATATATATACACACCTCTCCCTCTCTGTAGTAAAAATGTATACATATGTAGACAGACATATATATAAATACCCACATATAGATATACACATATGCAGACACCCATACATCTACACGTCATCAGAGATATATACAGAAATACCAATGTGGATGAGGGGCCCAATCAACAAACATGTAACACATAGCATCCTCCCCTCCAGCCAGACGGGAAACACACAAACAATGTCAACAATCCACTGCTCCCCAAACCACAGGCAGGACACAACCAGTGGGGTTAACACTGCGGACCTGCCAAGTCTAATCTTGCAACAGAGACCAGAACGTCCTTTGCGGGACACCCCAAAAATTGACGATGATTGGAGTCGGTCCCTGTAACGATTTATCTATGTAGGCTTTGTGCATACATGGACTACAAGGTTGGGCAAGCCTGATGACCCATTGGTCGAAACAATGCATGACATGGGTCCCGAGACGTGGAGAGTGGGCAATGTGTAGTGGACATGGAGAGTGGGCAATGTGTAGTGGTGTGGTTAGACCCAACCTGCACCCACAGTATAGATGAGTGCTGTAGAGGAAGGGTGGGTGGGGGAACTATGGGTAGGCAATTATGGGCCTAAGCGTGCAGGTGTTGGCTGGCGTGGTTCTAGTTGGACCATCCTGGGGATGTAAGCAATAGTGCAGCTTGGGCAGGGCCTCCACCTAACAAGCAGCCATGCCAGGTATGGGTTCCACTGCAGCAGAGTTTATTTTACATGGCAAAGTATGGTATAACCATATGCATTGTTGCAAAACCCACTACATAACTCCAAAGAACACATGGTCACAACACACCACTGTAGGCATGTTAGCCGATCTAAGTGGCATCACAATATATATTTTTTAGTTCTCACCCCCACCCAGGGGTGTGAGTGTCCAATGCAAACTCCAACTGCAGTGTATATGCACAGCTGTTGCTGTAGAAGACATGGCCAGCTGTGGACCTTCCCTGCAGCATTCTTGCACATCCCTGGATAATTCCCCTACTAACTCCCCCCTTTGTGCCCCATGAACACCACTTACCTATCAACCCCCGTTCCATTTCTATTAATGTTTAATATTACACATAGGTGACATCCTCTTCCCCAACTATATTGCCAGAATCTGGAACCCCAAACCCACATGTATTACCTCGGCTGTCCCACAGGACACAAGTAAATAACACATGAAGGAACACCACAAGCACACTTGGATCAGCACAGGCTCACCACCTTGTGAAGTCCCCCCCCCCAGCTTACACTCTATGCCACTACATCAACTAGTGGAACTGACACCTCTTGTCCTGCCTCGCATACAAATCCCAACATCTGACAAACCTTCCCTATTGCACCCCATCCACTTATTCCAACAGGTTACTATACAGTTACAATGTCACCCCCACTACCTACCTACCTACTCCTTCACTATTCCCCTCAACTGTACCACACAGGTATGGAATAACTAAACCTACCCCAAATACCTGTGTGTAACCTATCCAGAACTGTTAAACTGGAATGCAACTTCACCTTAAACTGACCTTTGTCAACAGTCAAACCTGACATGTAAACCTGACCTAAGCATGTAAAATACTGACATGTTAATGTAAACTAAGCATGAGGAATGGGGGACATAGCTATGTTATGTCTGTTACTCTCTATGAATGTGAACACCTCAGTATTAATTGGATTTAGTAGCTGGGATCACTGTGGAGCTCTACTCCCCGGGCCACCACTGAAAATGGACAAGCATCCAGTTGGAATGTCCCGGTCCACAAATGTAGACTAAATACATGAAGTAGCACAGCGGTATGCAGGAGCAAGCAGGTGTAAGCCTGTTTAGGTGGCGGTAAGCAATTACCACACTGGTTAACCCATGTAAAGGCTAACTCAGTGCAAGATGCTGCAACCCGGAGGTCAGCAATGCTGAGCCTTGCGCAACCAGCACATACCCGCCTGCAATTGCTCTACAGTGCTTTAGTCACTCTGTATCCAACAGCTGTAGTCGTGGCCATTAACAAAATATTCTGCACTGCCAGGTTGCAACCTCCCAACCCTGCTCACTATAGTCTACATGAGTTCCACTATGCCATGGCAAATACACATTCATCCACTGTGATCACAAACATATCATCCAGCACAGTCATCCAACAGTATAGGAAATATATGTAAGTGTGTAGATTAATACCAACAAACATGTGTACATTGCTCAACCACAGTATTACGAGCAGTCTATGTGCATCAAAGAACAGTGCCTGCCCAATCATACTGTGAGAACAGTAGTGTTGCATAATACAGACGAGAATAATGAAAAACAGTGCACACTGTGGGGGCCTGTGGCCATGCTTCATGCACGGAATGTCACACCTGGGGCGTTGGTTCCTCAGACCCGAGAGATGAGGCTGGGTAGGTGTGTGAGCAAACTGCTGCATCTCACAACCCTGGCAGGATGCTACCAGTGGGAGAAACAGTGTTGACCAGCTGATTCTACTCTTGACACAACAACAGGCCCATCTCTGGAGGGATGAACCAAAAGTTGTGGGTCACATCAATGTCTCCACTAGTATCGGAGGAGGATCAAGGACAGGCTCATAGGTACGTAGACTAAATGGATGAAGAGCCTGTAGATGCTTGGGTTGAGACAGTATACTGGAGGAGTACCGACACATGCAGAGAGGGAAATGTGTGGAGGTGTGGTATGGCAGGGCTAGCAACTGGAGAATGGATGGATTATGGTAGAATTATGCAAATGAAGCAGAACAGCAATAGTGTAGTGGGCAGGGCATCCACTTAATGCACACACATTTCTGGTTTGGGTCCCACTGCAGCACATAGGTTCATAGGTTCATAGATTAGTACTAGGCTAACTGCCCTTGCGAGTCATTTTAAGCCTAGCCAATTATTCCCTGTGAGATTCAAACTCTGTATCTTGTGTTTGTAAGGCAAACACCTTAACCATTAGGCCACCCTCCCAACCCCATTCTAGTTTCCATGTGATATCTGTATATCCACATCGTTTTGCTATATAACCTACTAAATAACATTTATATGTGAGCAGGAGTACTGCATTACATGCACATGTGAAGTGTCAGTACTGCTTTAAAGTGCCTTAATCACTCAGTATCCAACCGCCAGTACTCTGCCCAGCAACAAAATAAACAGCTACTGCAAGTCTTGAACCAAGGACCCTGCACATCATAGACAAAGTGATTTACCAGTGAGCCATGAGAGATACAGAGACAGTCAATGTTTTCAGAAACATATCATCCAGTCCAGTCATGCAACAGTACAGAGAATGTATACCAACATCTAGATGTATGTGTGTGTAGATATAGTAATATCTATACAGATACAATATATCTATATATGTATATATATATATATTTTATTTATTTATTTTATTTTACATTTGTTTACCGGGCTAGTCTAACTGGATACATGTCCATTTTCAGTAGAGGCCCGGGGAGAAAAGCTCCTAGATACATACAGCTTATTAACTTATTTCTATCTATGAGTAACACAAATATGCAAAAGAAAAAATACAAACAAAAATAAGCATAAACAGCACTAAATTACAGGATAAAAATAACAATTCTAGCTAAATAATCTGAATAGGATGCAGTTAAGTAACTATAGAGCTAGTCAGGTTTGGAGCAATGACATAGCCAGTGAGATTTGAGATATACTTTCAGATTGTTTTTGAAAGTGGAGAGAGAGGGAAGTGTACAGATATCATTTGGTAGAAGATTCCAGGCTTTCCTACAGTATTAGAGAAAAGAGAGTCACTGGCCTTGTTGTTTATTTTGGTAGTATGTGCTAAGAGTTTATGTGAGGACCTTAGGGAATCTAGGTTTTATAGGGAGTGATTAGTGTGGATAGAGCAGGTGTTTTGGATGGTGTGTAAAGGGTTTTGTGAGCTATAGTTAGTTGATGGAATTTAATGAGGTTCTGTAGTTCAAGCCAGCCTAGCTGTTTTAAATTGAGGCAATGATGGGTTCTATAAGGGTTTCCTGTGGCAAATCTGGCGATGTTATTATAGGACATTTCCAGTTTGCTGAGATTGTTTTTAGAAAGTTTGGTAAAGATGGGTGAAGCATATAGAAGAGGAGATATTAGATGTGTGTGTGCTATTGTTGTACGAGCAGAGGGTAGGAGAAAAGATTTAATCCGATACAGGGAGCCTAATTTTCTATTTACAGATTTAATAGTATTGTTTATATGTATATCAAAGTTTAGTTTATTGTCGATGGTGACTCCTAGCAGTTTAGTGGTAGGTTCTGGGGATATAATAGTATTGTTGGTGGAAGTGACTGAGAAATCTAATGTGGGAATTTACTGTTGGGAGAGAAAAGAAGGAGTTTAGTCTTTTTGGGGTTTAAGAGAAGGCATCTGTGTGTGAACCATTTCTCAACTGTGTTGAAAACTTGTTGGGTAAGGTATAGGAGGTCTGAAGAGGATGAGGCTGAGCATATAAGTGTGGAATCATCTGCATATTGTATACAAGAGGCTTGAGGGATAGCCAGGTGGAGGTCATTGATGAAAATGGAAAAGTAGAGGTCCACGGATGGAACCTTGCGGAGCACCTAGGTTGACTGGTAGGTGGGTAGAGAGAGACTTGTGCCATAGTACGGCCTGCTGTCTTTTGTCAAGGTAGGACTGGAACCACTTAATGGAGGATGTGTCAAGTGATAGGGATTTTATTATGGTGATAAGAATTTGGTGATTCACCATATCAAAAGCTTTAGATAGGTCAATGAATAGGGCAGAAGAGAGTTTGTTTAGACTACGGTGTTTGTTGATAATATCTGTAAAGGAGAGAAGGGCAGTGGAGGTACTGTGTGAAGGTCTAAAACCATGCTGGCAGTTAGCCAGAAGATTATTTTGTGTTAAATGTTGAAGTAGTTGTTTATGGATGCATTTTTCCATAATTTTAGCTATAGGTGAGAGGAGGGCAATTGGTGAAAGTTGGATAGTTCAGTAGATTGGCCACCTTTGTGGAGGGGGATAATGTGGGAGATTTTCCAAATGGAGGGGATATAGCTTTCAGTAATGGATCTGTTGATTAAGATTGATATAGGGTAGGCAATGGATTTAGCGGCTAGTTGCAGAAATTCTGCAGGTAGTTGGTCTGCCGAGGAGAGCATGGTTTCAATTTCTGAAGGAGGGTAAGTACATATGATGTAGGGATGGGTTGAAGTTGGAAGGAAGGAGAAGAGTTTGTTTTATTAGTAGGTAAAGTGAAATTATCAGGTGAGAGTTGGCTAGCTAGTGTTTGTATAGTGTTAGTGAAGAATATGTTAAATTCATTGGCTATATTTATTGAAGTTTTGTGTTCAGCATTTTGAGGGCTAGGAGTGGTAGTTTGCCCTGGGTGGAGTAGTTGGTTGATGCTGGACCAGAACGCCTGTGGTTTGATTTGATTTGCTTGTTGGGAAAGTAGGTAGTAATTCTTTTATCTGATATTACAGCTCTTTTAGTTTGATTTCTTAGTTGTCTGAAGGTTTGTTGGTGGATAGGACTTTGAGTCTTTTCCAAATTCCCCAGTGTTTGTTTCTATCTTTGATTTTTGTTTAGTTTCTTTAGATAGCCATGGTGCATGTTTGTTTTTGTTCTAATTTGTCTGGTTGGGGCATGGCGGTCCAGGATGGTAAGAAAGTTGGAGTTAAAGTAAACGCATCGTCTAAGGATAAATTAAGTAGTGGTAACCAGTTACATGCTTGTAGTTCCATCTGGAATAGTCCCGAGTTAAAGTTCTTTTGGATCTGATGCTTATTGTGGATGTTGGAGAGGGACAGTTAGTTTTATGTTTGATGATGTAGGTAAGTGAGTGGTCACTTAAATCATCTGGGAGAGTTCCTGAGTCATAAGTATGGGGAGGACGGTTAATAAGAATCCAGTCTAATAGGCTAGATTTTTGTTGGATCTATTTATTCTGGTAGGGAGGTGATAGTTTGGGAATACCCATATAGGTTTATGTGGTTAGAAGGAGGTTACTGCAGAGGAGGTCCAGTCTATATTTGTATCACCTAGGATAATAGTTTCTTGAGGTAGGTTTTGGGATAGCCAGGAGAGAATATTTTCCATAGTTGCTATATTGTTACCAGGGGGTATGTATAAACAGATGATATAGATAGATTTGGAGTTGTTGATAAGAAGCTTTGTGATAAGAATCTCTGCATTGGAGTCTAGAGGTGGTTTGAGGTTATGGGTGGTTAAATTTAGGCAAGGTTTATATAGGATAGCAACTCCTCCACCTTTTTTGGAGGTTCTTAGTCTTAGGATATTATATCCAGGTGGGATGATCTGATTGTCCTTGGTTGTAGGTTTTAACCAAGTTTCAGTTAAGCATAGAATATCAAAGGAGTAGACTTCAGTCAGGGCTTGTAATTGTGTAACTTTATTGTTTATGCTGCGTATATTAAGATGAGCAATAGAGAGAGAGTTAGATTTTTTAGAAAATATATGGGTAGGAAACATTTTGGAATTGAGGGGTGAGGAAGGAGAAAGTGAAGGTCCTGGGTTTGGGTGGATGTCACCATCTATTAGAGAGAGCATTAGGTTTAGAAAGTAAAGGTTATGGATTCTACAGTAATGAAATAGACATTTCCTGGGGTTGAGGTTATTATATTTTGTGTGTTGTGTTCGATGAAATTTCGGAAATATGTATTTGGAAGAGGATATGATATTAGCATGTGTTAAATTTGGGTGTGGGTTTAGAGAGATAGTTTCTGTTTTAGGATAATTTAGTAATGGATCAAGTGGGCTTTCAAGAAAGGTGAGTAGATGAGTGAGCATTAGGGGAGGTAGGAGTGAAAGTATTAGTACGATTGAGATAAAAGGTGAGATGTTTTGATTCTTCATTGCAGGGGTATTAATTGGTAGTATGTAGCTAGAAACTAAGCTGTATTGAGAGGAGGAGGGAGAGAGGGCAGTATCAATTATATTTGGGAGGGAATGTGTAGGGTGTAATTATATATATATATATGTGTCTACAACTATAAACATATATTTCATTATATATGTGTCTACAACTATAAACATATATATCAATATATATGCACAAATATACATGCAAATGCCTACATCGACACATACATGTGTCTACATCTATATGTCTACATATACACAGCAAGTAACATATGTGTACACAGATATATATCTATGTTGGTATATACGGACATACTTATATATATGCTAGCAGATATGTATATCTATATAGGTATATATGGCTATATATCTGTAGATAGCAATGGCAGATTAACAAACACACATATGTCCACATGCACCATTAATGGGGTTATAAGGCCCCACACACTATAAGTCTTGATTGAATAGGCATCCCCCCCCTACAGCCAAACATGTCCACCCTGCAGTACACTACCAAGTGTTGCAGATCCCTTAACCAGGACCTGATATGACATGGCCACAAGATGTTAACAGTAAGCCATCCCACCTGTATGATGTCAGGCCAGTATTGTTAACATCATGCAGTACAGTCTGCCTCCCATAGAAAATGTAATATGTGTAAGCCATCAACATCCCCAGGATACAGATACACAGACACAGATATGCAGAAACAGATATATATATATATATATATATATGTATATAGATATGTATATGTGTATATATATATATATATATATATATATATATATATATATATATATATATGAATATATAAAGATATACATGTGACTACACATACACATGCAGATATATGTACAGTAAGATACATATGTAGAAGGTGCACACAATATGGAACAGCCACTATGCCTACAGTTAACACCTGAACAATTGGACACTGCATACATATGTCATTCGTTGCCTGCAACATATACCCATAGAGAGGTCATGGGAAAGACACCACACACAGGTTTTCAGAACTGGAAAACCTTTAATTGTGTACTATTACAGTTCTATATGCCTTGTCATATAGCTGTTCAGACACTGACAACCATATGAACAGAGTACTGCAACCGTGAAACAGTTACACTAATAAAGTAGTCTGTAAAGGTTCACAACTGTTGCTGTCCAGGCCAAGCCCTTCAAATTGTACAATAGTGAAGACAGACTGGGCCATAGGTTACCTAACAATTAACAGTATGTAATGCAGGTGTATAGTTCAGCAGCCTCTATCCACACCCTGTACAAACTCAGTAGGCGGTAAAGACATTATGTGATCAAATGGGTTGTAACTGTTACATAACAAGGCATAACTGACACCATTATGAGCACACCAACAAACAGAACAGTGTGTACGGCAGGAGGCAGTAGGCTTGCATTACCCCAGTTCATGTAAGTAATGTAAACATAGGTGAAGTATACGGTACTGTACATCCAGATACCTTACGGCAATTCACCCCTGATACCCCCACTGTTTGTAACAGCCTAGGTCATGTATGGTGCTAGACTCAATAATACAGGGCCACATATCACTGATACATACACTGGCCTCTAGAGTGCATAAGGGCACACATGTATTGTATAGGTGATGCCCACACATATATGGCCCCAGCCCCACTGTATGTGTAGGGAATACAACAGCAGTGGACTGATGGCAGCAATAGCATTGTGATATACTCACAGCTCACTACAGAACAACCCACAACAGCATGACATATGTGCAATGCTTGGTATGTAGGTGGAGGACAGAGGCTGGAACACAGGCACATATGTGGAAAACTGTTGCCATACACTAAGCAAGTTGCTGGTGTTACAGGATAGTCTGCAACATACCCGTAGTCAGGAAATTGAGTTTAGAAACAGAAATGGATGTAGCCATGTACTGATAGCACTCAACACACACACTACCAGTGTAATATCTGACACAGGACATGTGTGGTGGACAGACAAAACATAATAGGCATACCTCTGTCCAGCAGGAGGATTGACCCACAGTTGTGAGCTAGGCAGACAGACTGCATTCCAAGGTAAACTAGTATGTACACACAAATAACAATACTTCTAACTCCAAACCACAACTGGAACCACTGAAAAAGCCTTTTACAGCAGCTGGTAAAATCCAAAAAGCTTTATTGTACCACAAACCATTTGAGCGCTTTCTTCCCTACTGAAAGGACATCATCAGAACAGTTTCTGTTTTACAACCCAGCCCTTTTATGTAAAGAAGCACCCAATTAACCAATTAATTATACTAAACACTTGCATGAAAAACTATAGACACATAAAAACAAGATGCATATAACAATTATGTGTATAAAACAGTTGAAAACATTACATGGCAATTATATATCAGATAAATTAACGTTCACTATAAAAACTTTAAAAATATTCACTAAAATATCTAAAACTAATTATGTTACCCTAAAATATTTTTAACTTCAAAAGACATGCCATATTCACATTTTCATTAATACCAGGTGTCTGGGTGGCATTCAGCCTTAACTGGCACCTTAATTCACATATATCTAAATGTACATCCAGTATTCTACCCCGAGGGTCCTTAGCCAACTGTTGCAGTACAGAAAACTTAAAAATGTGGTCCTTATTCTCAGATATATGCCTATTCAAGGCGTTAGTCATTTTGTTGTTTCTTATATCCAATAAATGTTACTTTCAAGAGATTGCAGATGGAGAATTCATATATTGAAAGAAATATTGAGCTACAACAGGTTCCACGTGCACTGAGAATGTGGAAATATCCTAATGGGTCTGAAAACAATTCAGACATGCTTAAAGAACTGCATGAATTTTTTGATAAGGTTGGAATTGAACTGATTGAAATTATGGTAAAACATAACACATGAGCCTCAGACAGTTTAACAAAAACCTTGGATGAAAATAATGAATTCATTCAAAAGGATTTATTATTTGACAAATTTTTAACTAACTATAACAATATATTTAGTAAAGTGGGCACTTTTTGTTTGGAAACATATCTCAGAAAATGCAATAAACTAAAAAGAGATCTCAATGAGTATGTAAAAGGGCGGATGTATCCATATTCCCCTGGAAACCATGGTAACAGTAATGCTAGACCCAATCAGATGGATCGGAGAGTGCAGGAAGTGATGTCATCACCAAGAGTACATCATGATCAGGAAGTAAGGCAGCATTCACCATATGAAGGTGAATTATGGTGGTCTGAACACCTAAGAGGAAGGGAATAGCAACAAAATATTTTTTTTTAGAGATGCACAGAGAGAATACAATCACCAAGGGGTGAGACTGAAGAACCAAAGGGGTCGGAACTTCTACAAACGGAATTAAAGCAACCTGTGGGCTCTGACTGCTCAGAAGCAAGTCCTTTCAAAAACTTTGATGTCAACCAGCAGGAGGGTAGTGTACTGCTATCCAAAATGACTGTTGAGACTCTTGAAACTGATGGGGAAGGGTTTTATGGAATAAAAGATTATAATGTGTTATTTGATGTGGAAAATGACCAAAATAGAGAATGTAATGCATTACATGGCAATATTAATAGTAATGAGTGTAATGTGCAATTTTTTGATGGTGAACAGCAACATTTTACAGTAGAAATAATGTGTGTTGCCTCTGGTGGGTGGCAACATGAATCTTTAGTCCCAGAAAATAATAGTAGTGAATTAACTGTTGATTTTAGTATGCCAAATGCCTGAATGTTTAGATATGGCTTCCAGTTTAACTGAACAGCATTTGGATGAAGTTATTATGGATTGTATTAACGAACAGGAAGACATTGATGTTATAATAGCTTTGCTAAATAAAAAATGTTTAGTACCAGATATTATTACAAATAATAGTGCTGATTTTAAGATTTATATTTATTCCAGTAGACCTTTAACTTTTGAGTATGCAGATTTGTTATCCAAAGGTTAACCTTTGTTCCGAGTAGGAGAGGTAGTGTGGCACAAGTACTTATTGACCTCAAATTATTTGTATGAAAATTAAATTGCAAAATGTGGTTTACTAATACACAAACCCAGGAAGAAGTTAGTAATTTAAGGAAGCCGAGTACATTCAATCCACCAACAAATAACTTTATAGGTATATATGAAAACGTTTGTGAAAATGAAATAAGACAGCTAATGAAAGAAAAGAATGTATTTGACTATAATTTAACTAAAGAACAGCATTTATTGATGGAAATAGTTAAAGACCCCAGCATCCGTGTCATGAAGCTGGATAAGGGAAGTGGCTTGGTGATTATGGATTCTGGGGATTATTCTAATGCTATAAATGCTTTATTAATGGAAGAGGTATATGAGGAAAATTCAATTAATGAAATCAATCTTATGTATAGAACTGTTGATTTGAGGTTGGAGGACATGGTGCTGGAAGGGCAGCTAGATGAAAAACAGTATAATTATGTACGAAATGACCACCCTATGGTGTCTAATATTTTTGGCGTCCCCAAAATTCATAAGGGGTTGATTAACCCAAAGTTTAGACCCATAGTGGATGGAAAACAGGGAAAGACCTGCTTTATTAGTAAATTTTTGGACACACAGTTACGCAAAGGGTTGGAATGTTTTGATAATATTTGTAGGGATTCTTGGCAATTTTTTAGAAAAGTTAAACAGCATCTGTACATGTTAAGACAGAATACTGGTTACCATTGATATGTAATTTGTTTACTGTCATTCCACATGAGACTGGCCTCGAATGGCTGGAACATCAGTTAGTAAAAACAGGCAAATGCGACCAGGACACCATTAATATGTTGCTTGCTTTGATGGAAATTGTACTGAAAAATAATTACATTCATTTTGAAGGACAGTACTTTAAGCAGGCTAAAGGTGTAGCCATGGGGGCAGCATGTGCCCCCCATTTTTGCAAATTACGTGATGTCATTCTGGGAGCAAGAATATGTCTTTAAGAGTGGATTCAGACAGTATATTATGTGTTACACTCATTTTGTGGATGACATATTTCTTGTATGGAAAGGCAGTATAGGGTTACTGCAAACTTTTTTTAACTATATTAATGCCAATGTGGAATTTTTAAAGTTTACCTATGATTATAGTGTGGTAGGTATAAATAAATCTTGATGTGGGCTTAAAGATTGATAAGGAAACTGCAAAACATACCTCTGGCATCTATTATAAACCTACTTTCTCCAATTCATATTTGAATTTTGATAGTTGGCATCCTTATGTACAAAAAAGTCCATCATTAAGGGGCAGCTCGTGAGGGCTGCTAGAATGGTGAGTGAAGATGCCACATTTAGGGAAGAAGTGAAGTTTATATCAGAAATGTTTTTGAAGAGGGGATATCCTAGTGGTTTAGTGGCAGTGGTGGCCTTAGAGGTGATTAAAAAGAGAGCAGATGGCATTTACCAACCCATTTTGGACAGGCCTGATCAGAATAATGGTAGAGGTCAGGTAGCCTATCAGGTCAGAAAGGAGGAGCCTGATAGGAAGCTTAGTTTTATTACCACTTTCAATTTGGATGCAGGTGGAATTTTATTTTATTTATTTTATTTATTTTTCATTTGTTGACCGGGTTAGTCTGGCTGGATACATGTCCATTTTCAGCAGAGGCCCAAGGAGAAAAGCTCCACTATATACTAGTAAATAACATAAAAAAACAGTGCAGTAAGATACAAATTATATGCATCTAGAGTACAATTCCTATGTAGCATAATAACAGTAGAGAAGCACTTTAACAAAAATATAAAATAAAGTGAGGATTCCTATTCTCATATTCTATGCAAAAGCAGGAGTAGAAAAATTGAAAGAAAGTGAAAATAGTAAGTCACACAAGAGTTTGTACAATATTTACGGTATTAACAATTAGGATAAATATTTTGTGCCAGGGCACAAGTTTTAAGAAATAGATTTGCACAGCAGGGAGCAACATGTAGGTTTAAATAAGAGGAGAGATGACAGGTTGCAGTAGTGTAACAAGTAAAAGAGAAAATGGCGTTATAGGAGTAGTATCCAAGTGGATACTAGGTGAGCTACAGAGGAAGGGTAGTACTAGAGATAGAGACGAGTAGAAGAGTAGTGGAGACAACAGTAAAAAGAGTTGGATGCTGAGGTCAGTCAGGATTAGAGCAAGGGCATAGCCAGTTAGTTTTGAAATAGTTCCTTGGTTGTTTCTTGAAAAGTTGTGATGAGCCTAAAGTAGTCAGTTCTATAGGAAGTTTATTCCAGTATGAGCCAACAACATTTGTGAACAAGGAGTCACCAGATTTATTGTGTGATCTGAGAGTAGCTACTAGTAGTTTGTTAGCTGAGCGAAGGGAAGTAAGATTCCTGTAAGGGGCCACAAGGTTATTAAGTATTGGTGTATTAGTAGGGTAGTGGAGAATTTTATAGGTGATAACTAATTGATGTAGGAGAATAAGATTTTGAAGTTCAAGCCAGTCAAGCTTTTTGAGATTAACACAGTGATGGGTACGAAATGGGGAACCTGTGGCAAACCTGGCAATGCTATGGTAGGTTGTGGCAAGTTTCTGAAGGTTAGATTTTGAAAGGTTGATAAAAGATGGAGAGGCATACAATAATGTAGAGATGAGATGAGTTTGGGCTAGAGACACCCTGCTGGTTGTTGTTAGAAAGGGCTTAAGTCTATAGAGGGCACCTATCTTTTTATTAACAGCTTTGATGGTTAGGTCAATGTGGCAATCAAAGTTTAGTTGATTATTTATTGTAAAGCCTAGTAGTTTAGTGGAACAATCAGGTGTAATGATTGTGCCATTGTCAGACACAATAGAAAAGGAGAAAGGGGCAGATTTAAGGGTTGGAGAGAAGAGTAATAGTTTGATTTTTGTGGGATTGAGGAGGAGACAGATATGTTGGAACCATTTTTCTGCTGCTGTAATGACATTTTGGGTGGAAGAATGAAGTTCAGCTGGAGATACAGCAGAACAGATGAGAGTTGAATCATCTGCATACTGAATACATGTGGATGTTGGGAGTGAAGTAGACAGGTTATTTATAAATATGGAGAAGAGAAGGGGACCTAAGATGGATCCCTGAGGGACACCGATAGTGACTGGGAGCTGAGAGGATAGATGGCTGGCCCAAAGCACTGCTTGTTTTCAATGTTTCAAATAAGAGTCAAACCAGTGCAATGCCAAAGAGTTGAGTGAGAGAGATTTCAAAGTGTCTAGCAGAAGTTGATGGTTCACCATATCAAAGGCTTTAGAAAGGTCAAGAAATAAAGCAGAGGAGAATAGGTTGTTATTGCGATTTTTGTTGATAATGTCTGTGAAGGAGAGAAGAGCAGTGGAAGTGCTATGGAAAGGTCTAAAACCATGTTGGGAGTCTGCAAGTAGGCTATTATGTAAAAGATGATGTAATAGTTGATGTACACAGCGTTCCATAATTTTAGATAATGGTGATAGTAAGGCTATAGGATGGAAATTAGAAAGTTCATTAGTGTTTCCTCCTTTATGTAGAGGAATGATATGGGAGACTTTCCAGAGGGAGGGAATAGTAGATTCGGTTATTGTTCTGTTAATTAAGATGGAAACTGGGTATGCTAGTTCTGCTGCTGCTAGCTGCAGATATTCAGCTGGTAGTTGGTTGGCTGAAGGAGTGCATGGTTTAAGTTTTGAGAGTAACTTACATATATAGGTTGTGGTGACTGTACTAAATTTTAGAGTGGGGGTGTTATTTTGAGGAGAAATCTTTTGAAGGGAAGAGGGGGGAACCATGGTCTTTGTAGAGAGGTGACTGTTTCAGAGAAGAAGTTGTTGAATGTATTGGCTATTTTATTGGGAGGGGTCTGAGCTAAGTTAGCTGGAGTAGGTGTTTTGGTATTCCCTGGATGGAGCAGTTTATTGATTCCTGACCAGAATCTTTTGGGGTTAAGATTTTGATTTTGTTGATATTGAAGGTAATAATTCTTTTTTATCAAGATGGGTGAGTTTTTTTGTAGTATTTCTAAGGTGTTTGAAGTTTTGATGGTCAGTTGGGTTTTTAGTAGTTCTCCATTTTGTCCATAGTTTATTCCTTAAAAGCATTGTTTGCTTGGTTTCTTTAGAAAGCCAAGGGGCAGCTTTGGATCCTGTTCTAATTAAGCGAGGGGGGGCGTGATGGTCAAGAATTTGGAGGAATTTGTTGTTGAAATGGGTTTTAGAGCTGACCAGTTACATTCTTTGAGTTCATTAAGGAAAATAGGAAGGTTAAATTTTTTTTTGTTACGTATAGTACGATAGCTAGCCTGTTTGTGATTGTTATTTTTTTGTTTAGTGATGAAGGTAAGAAGATGGTCGCTGATGTTGTCTGGGAGTATTCCAGTTTTATATAAGAGGGGATTATTGTTGACTAATATCCAGTCCAAAATGGCTTGCTTATTGGTAGTTTTGTGAATCCTAGTTGGGGAGTTTATGGTTTGTTGAAAACTAAAGAGGTTGAGGTGATGGGTGGGTTTGGGGGATATGCAGGAGTTCCAATCAATATTAAAGTCTCCTAACATTATGGTTTCCTGAGGAATACAGGAGAGCCAGTTAAGATTGTTTTCAAGTGAATTTAGGTTATTGCCAGGAGGGATATAGGAACATATTATATATATGGCTTTGCTTTTATTTACTTGGAATTTGCTGCAGAGTATTTCAGCGTTGACAGGGGAGGGAGGTAGGGAGTCAATTGAGGCCACCTGCAGTTCAGATTTATAGAGTAAAGCAACTCCCCCACCCGTTTTGTTTAGACGATCCTGCCTTAAAATGCTATATCCAGGGGGAGTAATTTCATTGTCTTTGGTACCTGGTTTAAGCCAGGTTTCAGTAAGACAGGGGATATCAAATGCATAGAGGTCAATTAAAGCATGGAGTTGTGTGATTTTATTGTTAATGCTATGAATGTTTAGGTGTGCTATAGAGAGAGAGTTAGAAGAGATAGGTGAACTCAAATTGTTAGTAGTTTGGTTAGAGAGGGTGTGGAGGAGGGAATTATCTGGGCCAGGGTTGGGGTGAATGTCCCCGTGTAGCAGTAAGAGTGTCTGAGGGAGTGGAGATATTTTTGAGTTTTTAGAGGGTATTAGGTAGAACTTTCTAGTTGTGTGATACCTGTTATGGAGTACTCTGTGATAGTGAGGGGGAAGGTAAGGGCAGGATGACAGGAGGTTAATATAGGTTTGTTCAGTTTGAGGTAGGACAGAGTTTGTGTGTTTAGATAAATTAGATCTGTTAAGGATAAGGTACTCGTAGGAAGTAAGAGTATAGTATAAAAGAAGGAAGTAAAGGAGTGGCAGTAAGTAAAGTAGTTTAAAAGTCAAGGGCATATTGAGTTTGTTGAGCTTAGCAAGGTTTGAAATTAGTAGTACTAGGATGGTAGAGGATGGGTGTGGCAGTAAGACAGGAGTGGAGAGCTTGTAAGTGTGAACGAGGTAGGAAATGTGATTGGAGGGGAGTAAGCAGGGGGTGTGGTTGAGCAAGGATAAGGCTAAGGCTACTGGGGGTGGTTGTGAATTGGGGGTAGGGAAGCGGAGTGAGCCCGCAGGGCGAACAGAGCGGGAAGAGCCAAAGGAAGGAGAATGAGTGGGAAAACAATCAGTAGAGAGAGACAGCAGAAGGTAAGTTGGCAAAGATGTGTAGTAGGTTAAGAGACTGGCAGAGAAGTAGAGTTGTACATAGGCATATAGAAGAATGACAGTAGAAGAAGGTAATAGGTTTTGAGAGGGATAGAGATAGGGTGTTTGCTGAGTGGAAGAAACTGTGGATAGGTAGTCCTGGGAGAGATAGTGAGGGAGAGGTCAGAAGAAGAGGTAAGATGAGGAGGAGAGTGGCAAAAGAGGCAGGGACAACAGGATGGTAGAGGAGCGCCACCTAGTGGGCAGTCAGATTAAAGCAACAAAGACTCAGTATACAGTTAGGGGGAGGGAGCTATTGTGAGTCAGTAAAAGTATAGAAGTATATTAGGGAGAGTAAGGTTATTTAAAAGACAGCAGAACGGGTGGATCTTGGGGATTTTGGCTGCAGGCTAACCTGGCAGGGAAGCGCGCTGCGACCTACTAGTAATTATCTACTACCGTTAGTTATTACAAAAAGGTTAGGAATAACACATACTTTCAATGAAAGTTCCTTGCTTGGAGACAAATGGGAGTTTTAAATTGGTTTTAGAAAGTCCTTGATTGTGGATTCTTTAGTGTGGGCTTCCGGTAGGGGATGTTCAGAAAGGTAGAGCAGGATGGGCAGGAACACAAGTTTCAATGAAAGTTCCTTGCTTGGAGACAAATGGGAGTTTTAAATTGGTTTTAGAAAGTCCTTGATTGTGGATTCTTTAGTGTGGGATTCCGGTAGGGAATGTTCAGAAAGGTAGAGTAGGATGGGCAGGAAAACAAGTTTCAATGAAAGTTCCTTGCTTGGAGACAAATGGGAGTTTTAAATTGGTTTTAGAAAGTCCTTGATTGTGGATTCTTTAGTGTGGGCTTCCGGTATGGAATGTTCAGAAAGGTAGAGCAGGATGGGCAGGAACACAAGTTTCAATGAAAGTTCCTTGCTTGGAGACAAATGGGAGTTTTAAATTGGTTTTAGAAAGTCCTTGATTGTGGATTCTTTAGTGTGGGCTTCCGGTAGGGAATGTTCAGAAAGGTAGAGCAGGATGGGCAGGAACACAAGTTTCAATGAAAGTTCCTTCCTTGGAGACAAATGGGAGTTTTAAATTGGTTTTAGAAAGTCATTGATTGTGGATTCCTTAGTGTGGGCTACCGGTAGGGAATGTTCAGAAAGGTAGAGCAGGATGGGCAGGAACACAAGTTTCAATGAAAGTTCCTTGCTTGGAGACAAATGGGAGTTTTAAACTGGTTTTAGAAAGTCCCTGATTGTGGATTCTTTAGTGTGGGCTTCCGGTAGGGAATGTTCAGAAAGGTAGAGCAGGATGGGCAGGAACACAAGTTTCAATGAAAGTTCCTTGCTTGGAGACAAATGGGAGTTTTAAATTGGTTTTAGAAAGTCCTTGACTGTGGATTCTTTAGTGTGGGCTTCCGGTAGGGAATGTTCAGAAAGGTAGAGCAGGATGGGCAGGAACACAAGTGTAGGATACAGTGAAACACTGGAGCCAGGGAAGCACAGCAGCCAGGGGGAGGTTAGTAGAATAAAATTGTCGAAATACTGAGGCATAATTGGGAAATTTTGTCATATGATCAACATATTGCGCAAAAAGTAGGATCTGCTCCTGTGATTGTCTTTAGGAGGAACAGATCATTCAAAAATTTATTAGAATCAAAAGGAAATGATGGAGTGGTTATTTCTAGCAGAAAATGGGGAAATTTCAAATGTGGAATGGGGAATTGATGTATGAATATATGAGAGACCCCAGAGTATTTGATGCTAAATGGACTGTATATGCACATTGTAGGGCACTATAACTGTTGCAATAAGAATGTGGTATATGTGGCTAGATGCCAGTCATGCCCTGCTTTTTATGTGGGCAAAACCTGTAGACAATTTAAGGACAGGTTTAAGGAACATTTGTTGGATATAGTGAATATTTTTAAAGTTTTTATAGTGAACATTAATTTATCTGATATATAATTGCCATGTAATGTTTTCAACTGTTGTATACAAATAATTGTTATACGCATCTTGTTTTTATGTGTCTGTAGTTTTTTTATGCAAGTGTTTAGTATAATTAATTGGTTAATTGGGTGCTTCTTTACAAAGAAGGGCTGGGTTGTAAAACTGAAACTGTTCTGATGAAGTCCTTTCAGTAGGGAAGAAAGCTTTCAACCAGTGTGTGGTACAATAAAGTTTTTTGGATTTAACCAGTTGCTGTGAAGGTTTTTTCACACACACACACACACACACACACACACACACACACACACCCTGTAATACCAGTACTATACAAAGCATAACACAACTCTACTCACAGTCTGTCTGTTGTTCCTCATCCTCCTACAAATATGTGGCTGCCCTGAGTATGCTGGTTCTCCTGTAAGAGGTATTGCTACTTGCTGTCTGTAACACTGATGCCCACATACAGGGAGGATGTCCATCACACAAGTAATCTAAAGAGACCACAGCCACATGATGTAGGGAGTTGTAGTGGGTGGTTGCCATGACAGTGGTAATTCGAAGTACTACACATGTGTAGTAATATCTATATGGCTATCTGGATAAGTATATGTACATATATTTCCACCATATTTCCTGGACATGGAGTGTAGCCCTACCCCAGCCCCTATAGTCCCAAAGTCACCAGCCTGAACATAAACCCCTACGTCATGAGATGGGTTGCCAACTGGTTTACAGACAGATTTCACACTGTAAGAATAGCGGGAACCAGGTCCAACTAGTCAAAAGTGGTGTCCCACAAGGCTCGGTCCTGGGACCCCTACTGTTCGGCATATACTTCTCAGAAGTACAGGCAAACACAGGAGGACTATGGCTAACCAAGTTCGTTGATCACTGCAAACTGGGAGCCATAACTGAAGCTCCGGCTGACATGGGCATTCTCCAAAAGGCCTTACTGAGACGGACACCTGGTGTCAAAGTCATGGTCTCAAGCTAAATGCCAAAAATGCATAGTCATCCCATTTGGGAAAAACAAAACCCCCATGAATTACCACATAGGTGGCAGCCCCCTTAATACAGAAGAGGTAATAAGAGATCTGGGGACCCAGGTAGATAGTAATCTCTCCTTTGACAATCATATTGCCAAAGTAGTTAGGAAATCCTTCTATGTAGCCCATCTAATTACTAAAGAGTTCACATCTAGAAATAAAGAGGTTATAGTGCCCCTCTACTCATCACTCATCAGACCCATCATAGAGTACAATGCCCCATTTGGGATGTACCTCACAAGACACTTCCAACAGCTGGAAAGACCACAAAAGTACCTCACCAAGAGGATTACTGGCCTCAAACATAGGTCCTATGCAGCCCGACTGGAAAAACTCCGGCTGTACTCAGTGGCATATCGCTTACTCAGAGGTGATCTCTTCCTGACTTACAAAGCCATGTCCAACTCAGAATTGATGGACATGCACCACCTAAAGAAATCCAAGTCACTGTGAGCCACTTGCTTTAGTGAACTAAACCTCGCGACAACAATAAATAGAGCATGCTGGAGGGATAGATTCCTGTCAAAGAGACTCCCTATGCTTTGGAACAAAATTCCTAACTACATTAGGCAGAGCCCCTCACTAACACTCTTCAAGAGAAACCTTGACGAGTGGATGGGTAACAGAAAATACACCCCTGGGATCACTTCATTGGCTCTTATTGACAGAGGCTCAGTTAATTAATCAATGGGGTGGCGAAAGCTGAGACACTCTGGCTAGGCTTATAAATGCCCTTGGGCAGATAGCCTAGTACCTACCTATGAACCTAAGTCATAGTGCAAGTGGATGTCACGTATGTATAGCAGGTATATTAGTACACTATTGCTACTGTCATTGGGATTGTCTTCACAGACATGGTGTGTGTGGGAGGTCACATCTGCTTATAACATGTGTGCCATTGGCTACTGACAGACATCCTAAGGACATCATTGTAAAGTACCACTGCTAGCATGTAATGCCCCTGTGGACTGCAGAAGAGATACTGACCAATATACGTGGTAATTCTGACACACCCTGTACAGTCCAGAGGTATATACATAAGCCCTTAGTACACAACATGCATACATATGGAGGTTGTAGACAGCCATGTAGATGGGTATAACACATAACAACTGGTATACATTTGACACCATAGGTTATGCATTCACACACTTCTGCCTGGCCTGACACATAATGACCACTGGTACAGGTGTACCATGGCCACATACTACGCACTAGATATTAACATACATCTGTACAGCATCCCACTGCTCTGTCTGACATACATGACTTGTAAGGAGGCCCGGAAGCAGTACATCTGGTAAGTATCTGCACATGACATCTCACTAGATGAGTACACTAAGCTGCTAGGCATGTAACAATGCACTGTGCAGGCTACAGGCAGACTGGCTCAACACTGGCCTACATCTCCTATGGGGGAATGCACATGCACCTGCATATATCAAAGGCTCAACAGGCATGTCACAGCACAAGGTAAGATACACCTGTGTGGAGGTGCATATCCACAACCAATGTGAACACAGCCATAGCCACATATGTTAAGCTAGCATAATATTACAGTATATGACCTATCTATTCTACACCATCCTCATATGTGCCACTCACAGACTGACCCTACATATACTGGGCTGCTACACAGTTTGGTCTGATGGCTGTCTGTGGTATGGGACATGTGTGTGTATTGCCCTACAAACATGTACGCCAATACGGTACCATACAGTGGGGCAGCATGTAACATCAGATAGGAGGGGAACTAGAACAATGACATCTACCACAGTCTGTACACAGGCTACAGTACATATTAACAATACACACACTGTCAACATTCACCATAAGTACACAGACCTCAGTACTGTACAAACATCCACAGAATGTCCAGGTTATGGCAAGAAATATAACCCCTACTGTACATAACATGTGTAGCAGTCTGATATATCACTGACTTGTTATCAGATATGATGACATTAATTATGATGTACAGCACATATGTACCACTTCCTGCATGATATATGTACAAAGGTTGACATAGGCCAATATTGACATGTTGCTGTGATAACCTCATACATTTACTGTTGTAACGGGGTGTGTTGCAACATATGTCCTATGAGGGATATGAAGTCAGTAACTGTCATGGCCTTCACCATCTACAGGCTGCAGTCCTCACACTACCTTCTGCAGTCCACAGATAGATGATCCATGGGTAACATATGAAACCAAAGGCACAACACTACCCAGTCTGTAGATGACCCTGGAGATGGGGATTCCTCATAAACATGGAACTGACATGGCAGGTATTGGGACATGTACGACAGCCATATCCAGACAAACACTGTGAAACCAACATTACTCCTAATGCAGTATAGCAGCACTTACAGTCTGTAGTCAGGTCTGGCACTTCACCCGCCTGTTTGTTGCCCTCTTTCCACAGTGTATGTTGTTAGAGATAAATCCCCAATCCATCTGAGATGCTGTTTGCCAAACAACAGTACTAGTTCCTGCTCACAGTGAATGAAAAGAGCCAACACCACCATGATGTTCCTAGATATTGGATTGTGTTTCCATGCAATTGGCTATGGAAATGTTACCACAGCTGTTCCACATGCTATCAGCTAGGTGAGGGCTGCAATTCGTGCAGAGGCCATCAGCTGATCATGAGCATCACTTAAAATACACATGCTGCTGCCTAAGCAAACCAGGTTTGGGTCTACACATCCACCAGAGAGGGAGTGGGTGAGGCAGACAGAGGCAAATACATGTCAGGGAGGGGTGAGAGTGTACAACTGAAGCATGTTTGTGTCACACACCTACCAGTACAAGGTATCAAACCCCTGACAACTATGTAGTGCTATCACAGTTCGATGCAGTTATTGGATGCACCACATGGGTTACCTGCTTTGGAGCACTCAAACATATATGTGATGGTGAGTGACATCTGCAACAGGGATATGGTAGCTATATGGTAGGTGACGTACACATGTCTGTCTGCATGAACAGGTGCCAAGGTCAACACAGCCACACTCTCACAGGGACTCACACACATTGACACACTTGGCAGGGCCAGGAGTACAACTCATCAGTAGTGGGATTGCCACAACACATCACTGTGCAGGTATCACATGCACCACACAGGTCGTGCGGAGGTTGTATGGGCAAAGATTATGAGGAGGTCTCAGACATCAGACAGTATACTTCAGTATGCCCATGGGGGTTGTAGTGAGTGTGGATGTGGACATATACACCATACAACACACACACATACAGGGTGCCAGTACTGACATGCATGGGTGCATGTCTGCATGGGTGTGTGGTGGTCAACTGTGTCAGCAGGCTATACAGGGTAGCCGATGGGTATACTTTGGCATCAGTCCACATGACAATGGTCTGCATTGTGACTCACGGCTGTAGTTTCTGCATTTGCCCACACAGGTGGGTATTATATCCCCCATCCATCTATGTACGTCTACTTTTGGCTTATTACAGTGTGTTGTCCTGACATATATGTCTGTATTCCTATCCACTGTGTATGCAAGGCATGAGTGGTGCATACTGACGAGTGTCTGCTCTAACAACTGCTACTGCCAGATATGTCTGGTCCACTGGTGTTTGCAGTCATGGCCTTCATGTGTTTCAGTGTATGAGCATGCCCAGTATGACCTTTCAGTATGTTGTAGACTGACATTGCCTTCATTTCTCTAAGTGTGTGAGCATGCCCAGTATGGCCATCTGTATTGAATTGGTGGATTGTGCCCAGGTAGTGTGCTGCAGTGCTGACCTTTGTGTTGTACACCGACAGGTAGCATGCTGTCTCTGCTGGGGTATCCATCAATCATTTGGCTTTGACTGTTACTACATTTCGGCATAGCAGGGGGACACACCTGACTGTTTCTACATTTCTACACATGAGTAGTGGGGCACACCTGACAGTTATTCCATTACTAGTAGGATGGGGGGCACACCTGACTATTTCTACATTTCTACACAGGAGTGGGGGGGGCACACCTGACTGTCATTACATTACTATGTTGGATGGGGGGGGCACATTTGCCTATTTCTACATTTCTACATAGGGTTGAGGGGCACACCTGACAGTTATTACATTACTATGTAGGATGGGGGTCACACCTGACTATTTCTACATTTCTACATAGGGTTGGGGGGCACACCTGACAGTTATTACATTACTATGTAGGATGGGGGGGCACACCTGACTATTTCTACATTTCGACATAGGAGTGGGGGGGTACACCTGACTGTTATTCCATTGCTATGTAGGATGGGTGAGCACATGTGAAACATGTACACATTCGCTATGACCATACTGGTATGTTGGGTACTCCATTTCATTCTGTATTGCTAACTATCATGCTGCCTAGATGCATACCAGTGTACTACAGATCGTGGCTTTGGTTGCACTAGATCTTATTGCCTGCCTTCCTACCCTTTGGAACTAACATCCCACTGCCTGCCGTGCTGTGGTCTGTCTGTCTAGGCCTGGGAGGGATTAACCGTGACCATCATTCTGAGGCTATGCCACAGGCTCTGCTTGGGTTTGCCTACACCTGTCCTGCTAGCTGGGACTGTTGTTGGGTATGTGAAATGCCCAGACTAGCATGTGTGGGTCATATGGACACACATGTCGCACAGCACATTTCCTGCAGTGGGTTTTGTCACCCTGTGTAGTACTGGCTACTACGGTGTCTCCAGTATGTGTTGCAGATGTCATGGTGCCACTATGGGTGTCTACTGTCTGCTGCCATAACATTCAGCCATCCAATTCCCTTGCAAGCACACATCCATACCATAGCTGCAGGTACCAACACATTCTACTCCATTTGGCAATTGGTAGGTTGATTGACTTACCATGAGGGTGTGCCAGACTTCAGGATGGTGCTGGAGGGCTGCCTATGTTGGATGCACATAGTACACTCCCTATACATGGTTGAGCACAGGCAATGTCATATTTGGCATCCCTTTTACTGTATGTGTGAGTCAGAGAGAAGTGTCATTCCCTGGGTCCCTTCCGGTCCCTTCCCTGGGTCCCTTCCATTCCCTTCCGGATGGTGCTGGAGGGCTGCCTATGTTGGATGCACATAGTACACTCCCTATACATGGTTGAGCACAGGCAATGTCATATTTGGCATCCCTTTTACTGTATGTGTGAGTCAGAGAGAAGTGTCATTCCCTGGGTCCCTACTGTGTCAGTGCATGTGCTATGCGTTGCCTCTTTGCCAAGGCCAGGGCATACTGGGCATGCCTCCCTCTGCCCACTGGGGCAGGATCAGGCTGTTCCTCCTCTGGGTCTCTTTGTGCCTGTGCAGGCCTTGACATTGGTGGGGGGCTGTGTGGCCCTGCCTCATGCTGTTCCTGCTGCAGCTGTTTCCACAGGATCATATTGTGTAGCATAGCACATACCATAACAATTTGGGTACATGTAACTGGTGAATACTGCAAGGCTCCATCGGATGTGTCCAGACACCAGAACCATGACCTGACCATCCTAAACACATGCTCTATTATATGTCTGGCCTGTGCATGTGCCTCATTATGGCGTTGTTGTTCAGGTGTGTGTGCATTTCTGATGGGTGTCATCAGCCATGGCTCCAGTGGGAACCCAGCATCCTCCACTAGGTGACCATAGGGGATGTCCACATTGGCAAATCTCTGATACAGCTGCATCAGATGCCATATGTGTGAATCCTCATAGCTTCCAAGGCAGCCAACACACACATTCGGTATAATGTCCTGGGCATCACAGACAACCTGGCAGTTGATGGAGGGGATGCCCCTGTGGTTGATATAGGCCCTACCCTGCTTACCAGGTGGTGTTTTGATGTGTATGTGTGTGCAGTCTATAGCACTCTGCTATTTGGTGGAAGAGACGCATATTGCTGGTCAACACCTCATGGGTGTTGAGGAAATGTACATGCTCACTGGCATGTGGTGACATGGCATCCAGGAACTGGTGGAATACTCTGGATGCTGATGCCTGTGAGATCCCCATGATATCCCCAGTTGTGCTATGGGAGGTACCTGTGGCTAGTATACCTAGGCCTACACATACCTTGGTGTCCACTGGGATGGGTTTCCCTCGGTCAGTTTGGTGTGTCAGGTGTGGCCGGCACAGCTCAACAATTTTCTGTAGGAAGTCTCTGTCCACCCTATAGTGCTCCACTATCTCTAGCTCATGTAGCCCCTGGTAGGTTATATTGGGTCTGCACTCTCTTCTCCATCTCCTCACTGTGGGTTGTTCAGCAGCATTCACATCCTCACCACCCTCAGCATCTTACACATGTTGTTCTATGTTGCCTGCTGCAGCCCTTCTCATTTTGTAAGTTTGTTTGTTAATATTTCTCCACTTGTATACACTGGTGGTGTTGAGTGTGGAAAGAACCCAAGGGGAAGGTATTTGCTTGGTTTATAGTAGTGTTCTGGGCTGGGCTGGTCTGCTGCCTGTGTAATTGGCTGATTCTGATACATTTCACCTGCCAGCTAAGTTGTTCTCCTTGAATAACTTCCTACTGCTGTTTTCCCTTCCCATTGCCTACCTGTTTAAGCCTGTGTGTGCGTTGCACAAACAGAGTGCTCATATGTGCACACTGCTGCTATTTCTTGGTTGGTTTAACTTCTTTTTTCTTCCTGTGAAACCCGGTGCGCGGTATGTACACCCGCTAAGTCTTTGTAAAGAGTGCTAGGCAGGTTTAGACACACCCCTTAGCTTAGCTGTGCTAAGCTGGATGCAACCCCGTGCCACAGGGCTTCAATCTGCTGACAGTATGCCTGACACTCCCACACATGATGTCACCTACCTCCTAGTTTTGCACTCAGCTATTCATATACTGTTGGGACCTGCCTCACATGCTGGGGAAAACCGAGATTCACTATCCTTCCCCTCATTTGCATAGAATTGCCTGCTAATGCATAGTTACATGTGTCACACTGTGCCTCCCCCCTTAGCAACCACTGCTCACTGGCCAGGTTGTCTTTTGCCTGCCATTGGCTTGTATGGCGGAATACTGATTTTAGTTAAACTGCCTTTTTTAGGTTTATTTTCTTATTTCCCCACCTGTCCCATTTGCGCGCCGCTGCCCTATGCTTCAAGGGCCGTGATCGGCAGACATATCATAAAAGTTGTATTTTGTACATTTGCCATTGTTTGCAATGCCAATGGCCTTCTACTTGGCCATTGGCATGCTTCCTCAATGATATGCAGCCTTTATTTGGAGCTGTCATAGCTCCATTTTGGAGTTTGCAGTACTGTACTCGGTTACATTTCTGCATATTATGCTAGTCCTTCACGCCCTGATTACTGCTTCCTGAATGGCAAATTTACCTCATTTGCATGGTTTTCACCTGCAAATGGGGTGATTTGCATACGGGGGCTGGGAACATGCAGCACTAGTGCTACAGCGCTCGTGCACGTCAAACGAGCATGTATGTGGATTGCTCAGCCGCCATATTGGCAAAGTTTCATCTTACACTAATCATGCATGCCATGCAAGCTTTTGAGAATCTGGGGGAGAAACTTTACATAGTAATAAAAAAGTTAATTTTTATTTAAGAAACTATAAGAATTTTATTTGGGACAATTCACAAATGAATTATCTTAGAATTACAATTGAATCTACTGTAAAAGATTCAATAGCAGTAAATTAAAGTAATTTAATAGACACTGTTACTAAAAGCATTATTGATTGGAACAAACATTTTTTACAGTGGCAGATAGACTTACTTTAATAAAATAATACTACCAAAATACTTTTCTATCTACAATCACTAATTATTCTCCCTCCTAAAAAAATATTTACAAAATTAAATTCTACTCTTTTAAATTTTCTCTGGTTCCCCACTAAACCAAGAATATGCTTTGATTGGTGTGTTAAAAGTTGGCAGGAATGTGGATTAAGTTTTCCAAATGTTGAATTGTATGCCAAATCCACAATTCTTAATTTAATATCTCTATGGTTAAATTCCTCTTACCAATTCACTTGGAAATCAGTTCATGCCAGGTTAATAAATAATAGCAGCTATGTTGTAGAATATTTCTCTAAATTTCGAATTAATAAATTTTACTGGATCTTGAAAGACTTAATTTAAATGAAAAGAAAAATACTATTCCTCACTATTCACTGATTACATCCTTATAAATTTTAAAAGATTCATGAATTCTAATTATTTAAAGATTTATTGTTTTTATTGTTCCCTATAGCAAATACTGCAGGTTGTTTGGGAACTTTTAATATAAACACAATGTTAGACCTTAGAGATACAAATGTAATCTTTCGGCATCACTTCTTAATCTGAAATAAATCACATAATACAGATTATCTTCTTGCAAGATATTGTTTACAAAATAATAATTAATTGACTATACAGTCTTGTAAAAACTTTATTAATGATAAAATCAAAATCTCCATGGACTTTCAAAGAAAACACATTCCAAATATACTTGAGTTTTTTTTTTCAGAATCAATAGTAACTCAAATAAGAATAAATCATATATATCAATAATTTATAAAATAAAAGGAGAAGAGTTTGGTTCCATATATTCATTATTTTGGAATTACTCATGTAAGGTTAATGAGAGGGCCTTTTCTGATGAAAATAAATGTTTAATTCTTAAAGCTGTGGAAAAATCTAGTTCTCTTTATTGGAAATATATATGTGGAGATTTTTTCACAGAGCGTTTTTAAATCCACATAAAGCAGCTTTAATATATAACTATGGGAAAATTATTTTTTGAAGATGTATTGAAGTCTCTAACACAGATTGGTTTCATATGATATTGGATTGTAAAATAGTAACTCCTTTTTGGGTTGAATTTAGAAATTTTGTCCAAACTTTGAGAAGAGATAATTGTATCATTCCTAACTCCTTGATCTTATTTAATGCTCCAGTTCTGGATTTCATTCCTAGGGTGCACATGCCTCTCCTTTGATCCATTTTAGCTATAACAAGAAAAATAGTCATAAAGAATTGGACATGCAAAACTAGTCTTTCTTTCACTGAATTGATTAATTTAAAAAAACATGTCTGTAAAAAAGAATTGTCAACTGCCAGCATGAGAACTTCGAATATTACTCACCAGTTCAGATTTTGGTCAATATTAAGTGATTTACTTGATAAATTTTAATTATTTAGTTTTCTATGTTTGATTTTGTTGTAGGCATCTCTAAGTAGTCATGTTTTGTTCTATTTATCTTTAAATAAGTTTGTAAAATCTTTGTTTAACAATTAATAAAAAGTTGTTTTATAAAAATAATTACATATCTTTCAATATCTAAATCCCAACATTTAAAGGTAAATAAATATCTGAAGATACATAAAAGGATCTTCCTTCTCTGATATCAGAGGACTCTGGAGGCTAAAAATAAAGGCTGTTCTCATCTACTCCTTACAGTAGCACCTCTACAGTGTAGCACTGGGTCGTTGTAGTACATATGCAGGATTCTGCATCAGTCCAGTTTTGGCATATGACTTATTCATAGTGTTGAAAATGCTATTAAAATACATAGTGTTAGATGAACTATGGTCAGCTTGTATGGCCATGGGAGAACCATATCACAATACTGTAGGAGTGCACTCCATGTTTGATCATTGTCCAGTGCCCATGAAGGTACCTATGTTCACAGTGTTATATTACAAACTTCAGGATTGTGAATTACAAAAAGGCCACAGTCATGAACAGTTAATTACTTTGTGTTTATGAATCTCCGGGTCTATGATGCACATCACCTACACTGCACGGTACAGTACTCAGCACAATTCACAGGCATTAGATTAAGTGGAGGGAGTACAATATGTGTTCTAGTTCCTTATGAACTCACATTCTAGTCCTGAATACATACTGTAACCACAATACAGTAAGGAATTGTGTACAAGTTTTATGAATTCCTCTGCACATTTTTAAAAATTGTACTGGGATATTTGTCTTTTGTCATTTATGCTTTTAGGGGAATCTGTAAAAAGTATATATATATATATATATATATATATATATATATATATATATATATATATTTATTTTTTTTTTTTTTAATTGCATTGTGGGTAGTGCCAAGGGAAGGCAATGGCTGAAAAACAGGAGATTAGAAAATAAGAAATATCATGATTCTTATTTGAGATGAACTTAGGGATATGTACTGTTTAATAACAATATGAAGAATAACATGAGGGGAAGACAGTCTGCATCATTATACTGAATGAGCCCTTTTAAAGACTGAGACAGAATGAAAAGCTTATGAGGAAAGTTGGTTCTGCACTTAGGAATACAACAATGATGAAAAGTTTTGGAGGATAAGATAATATCTGTAGATATAAGCAATGTGAATCAGGTTGAGTGAAACTGTCAGATGTCACATCAGTGATGCTAAGGCACACACAGCGGGAATGATTTGCCTTAGTATTATACAATACTGCTTCTAACAAAATCAGAACAAAAAGTAAAGTTAAATAGGAAATAAGAAAGGTATTATGGTACTACAATAGTGAAAGATGCAAGAAAGAAATGCAGCAATGCTAATTTGTGACTGTTTATCTGGTGGTGGTTAGGGTTTTATAGGAGCACTGCAGTTGGTAATGTTACCTCACATCACCCAATTCTGAGCTTTTTTTTTAGAGGTAATTTCTGTGCAGAGTCTGCTGTATAAGTGTCCCTATAGGCTTTAACAATGTGTTTCAGTGTTTCTCCTATAACCCAGAGATGTACTGTATCTGAACTAGTGATCCTTTACATTGCCTGTTGTTGTGTATGCCATGTTTGAGCATGTGTGCTACCTGCAATGATTTGGTGCCCTGTTCAGGTTGAACTCTGTGCCTTGCACCCACTGAGGCATGGCATAGCCTGCTCCCCACATAACTCTCCACTGGATTAAGTGCATAACTGGCAAATTACTGATTGCAGTTACTTCAGGTGTATTTTAAATAAGTGTTTTTGAAATCGATTTCTGGGTAATGTGTGCATGTCTTTTATCCAAGATTAGTAGTACTTTAATAATTTATAAGTTCAGTAATTTATTATTACATTTTTTCATTAACAGTGTTATTGGTAAACTTCTGCATAACCTGTTGCTTTTAAGTATAGTAGAAGGTTAATAGTGAGAGAATTGTCTCATCTCCAGTTTGTGTTTCAGTTCTTTTTGTATTCTGCTTATTTTTCACCTGTTTAAAGTTGCAGTCTGAATCTGCCCCATCTGCCATTAATACATTAAGCTAAAGTTTTTGAAAGAGCTCCAATATTGCATTTATTTGATTGTATGCCTCTCTAGCTAGCCTGGTTGATTTTCCCTAAACCTTTCACCTTTATTGCTGCTGTAGTTTTATAATAAGGTTTTGCCTCTGGGCTTCACCTCTTATGATAAACTGATTCTGAAAGTTCATCCCTCCCCTCTTTCTTTGCTGTAGGCTATTGAATAAGCTATTTATGCATTCTTCCCACCCATTGTTTTCCATAGATCCATGATACTGAGTGCCTACCCAACAAACTACTATTGCTATTGAGTAATCCTGATTACTATATATCATCTCCTACACATTTTCTAGGAGCTCAGCAAAGCTTGGAGTCCTAGTCTGCCTTCAAGAAGTGTTTTACTTGTATCCAGTGCCATCCAGATAAAGTTAAGTACCTTTGATTGCTAAATCACCCTTAAGTTATTTTGAGTGATCACTGTTTCCTACTTTCATGTGTGCAATTTAATGATTTTATCCCTCTTTCTGTCACTGTTACTGCTGTAAGACTGTCTTAAAATTAACTTCAGGCAGGGATTTCCAGCTAGTTGTTTAAGTTGTTTGTGATAGCATTGCACGTTGTGGGTCTCTTCTACTGTGTTTTTACATTAGAAGTGTTTATTTTTGTGGTAGGAGGTGTTTGCCTGGTCTATCCAAGTTGGGAAATACAGAAAAGGTCCCATAGTGTAGTCATTTTATTGGCCAGAGGGCTCATTAGTTAGTTTTATGTTTTTCTGTGCTGGTATAAATTTTGAGCATTTGCTTGGGTTAGCAGTGCCCTGTACAGTAGCAAACACCAAGAAAGAACAATTCATAAAACTGTACCCTCTAAATCAGCAATACAGAGCTAATACCTTGTGCACCAACAAGCTTAGTATAGCGAGCTGGGAGTCAAGTGGCAATACCTAAATATTTCGTTGAATTCAGTACTGTGTAAACATCAAAGTTAGTATATTTTAGTACTGTTTAGCATAATCTGCTAGGAAAAAGCACCATTCATAGCCTTCCAACCCCAATACACCCCTTGTAGTTCACAAATCAAAGGACTGGACAGTATGGCTAGGCAATTTCCTAGCTTTTCTGTAGCCAGCTTGGTGGGTATGGTCATCTTGAGACAATGTAGTAATTGTCATGTTTACCGAAAATCACTTAATCAGATTAAGTTAATCCTTAAAGAAGCAGGCACAGTACGCGAGAGGTGTACTTACACAATGACAATGGGGGCTAAACTCTCACATACAAGTGCACATTAGGTTGCCGAAACTAGGGACAAAACAGCCACCTCACATAGTACACAATGAATACATAGACTAATATATGCTAAGGCACTTAAAAGCAATCTTACTAAACAACAAAGATGACCCAGATCACCTGTTGCCAAAGCTATGCCTCAGCAAGCCCAAATGCACTCAGAAAAAACAACACCTAATAACACGCACACACACACACACACACACACACACACACACACACACACACACACACACACACACACACACACACACACACACACACACACCACACACAGACACTGTCACTCTCAGTGGAGCCCCGAACACTAAGGCCCCAAAGCCAAGCAAACACACTTCCCAGGACTGTCATCATAGGGGGCTCCATTGTAAGATGTACTGATGCCCCTCTAACCAGGCTGAATAATGAGAAGATAATGGTCAGTTGCTTATCTGGAGCTAGAATCCATTAAATCATGCCTGCACTTAAGTCATTATGCCACAGGTACAAGTATGATTCCATCATAATCCATGTAGGTGTAAATGACCTGAGATGTGCCTCCTTGGACTTTATGAAGAGAGACATTATGGAGCTTTCAGACTGTATGTCTCAGGCTGGTATGAGCCTAGCATTAAGCGGCATATTACCATCCCCGAGGATGATGCCACAATATGAGCAAAAATTATTGATTTCAACAACTGGCTGTCTTTCTAGTGTCATTCTAATGGGATGCAATGTTTGTCAACTTTGGAGGAGATGGTTAACAGATCATGTTGCTTTGCTAAGGATGGTCTGCACCGCTCTGCTCTATGATTTGATTACTGGGTAAACCTTTATCCACCCTCATAGTGTCTTTTTTAGGGAATGCTAGATTGACAAATCTACTGACATAGAAAAATCACCTCAACTAAACCTCAAGGTGTAATTACTCAATGCCAGGTGCCTAAACAAAATACTATACTCCCTCCAAGCCCTCCTCATGCTTGAGAATATAGACATCTGTGCAGTTACTGAGACATGGTGGAAAGGGGAAGAGAGTACCCTGGCAGTGCAAGGCTTTAGTGCCTTCCACACTTTTAGACTAGTAGGTGCACGGAAAAGGGTGTGCCAATATACATCAATGACAAGCATACCTCTAGGGTAGTCAAACAGGATGACAAGCTGAAGCTCCTCCACATGCAGATCACCACAGACAAAATCCTGTACCATATCCTGGCCAGATATAGGTCACCGTCCATGTTCCAAGAAGCTCACAATGCATACTTGGACCTACTGGAGAAGCTTACCATCCAACTTTACACCCTACCCATGGGAGACTTTAAATACCCATCTATTGACAGGGAATCCTACACAGACTCAAATCTGCAGGCACAGGGATTCCTAGACTTTGTAAATACAAACAGCCTTAATGAAATAGTGAATAGTCTCACTAGAGGCTCCAACATACTAGACCTTGTGCTTACAAATATGGGAGAACATTGTATCCCTCAATGTCTCATCCTCCGTGGTGAGGTCCGACCATAAAGTTGTCTCTTTATAAATCAAAATCAATTCCATAATGCCATTTAAACCAGTAGGGTGGCCATGGTGGTGCAGCGGTTAGCATTTCTGCCTCACAGCAAGAGGTTCTCTGGTTCGATTCTCGGCTAGGGTACCTTCTGTGTGGAGTCTGTATGTCCTCCCTGTGGTCGCGTGGGTTTCCTCCGGGTGCTCCAGTTTCCTCCCACATCCTAAAGACATGCTGTAGGTGGATTGGACACTCTAAATTGGCCCTAGGTGTGAGTGTGTGCGTGTGTGTGCCTTCTGTGGAAGGTTGGGTGCCGGGCTGGCAACTCGACACCGTAAAACTCCACTGCCAATCATGAGCGGACAGGTGATCTGCTGTGGTGACCCCTAACCAGGAAAAAGCCGAAAGAAGAAGAAGAAGAATAATGCCATTTAAACCAGTAACAGTTAGGAACTATTTCAAGACAAATTACCTTTTATTAAGTGATGAATTGTCAAAATTAAATGCTCCACCAAACTCAGAGAACACAGCAGCCTATGTCGAACTGCTCTCAGAAATTCGGTACAACCATGCCAATGTTTGCAAAGAGGCTTCTGTACCTACCAGAGTTTAGCCCAGGATTAGCCCTAGAAACAAACCACCCTGGTAGTATCCCAGATTAAACAGGATATACAACAAAATGGAAAAAAATATGGCAAAAATCCAGAAGGGTAATTCCTATAAAGGTAAAAATCTCATCTAATTAATAGGTAACTAATAGGGCTAATTAGTTCAAGCAAAGCCAACTCTGAGGTTAAGATAGCCTCCCAAGTCAAAGGTATCCATAGGGCCTTCTACAGCTATGTTAGAAACCTCAAGGGCAGTACACAGCAATGTGCTGAACTGGTGGTTCAAAAAGCCTGGTGGTACAGCAAACCTATAAGTGGACAAATTCAGTTCCAACTTTACCCCTCTCCCACTCCCAACCATCCCTTCAAAAATACCCTCAAACATAACCCCTACAAAAATAACTAGAAGCATGTACTGCCTGTACTCACTAAAGCCAAGAACACAGCCTAAATGGAACCCAATAGCATCCCAGGATGCCTTCTGAATAGTATAAAGTATGACTTATCAGGACCCCTGGAGTCATTATTTAATTATAGTCTTAAAACAAGCTTTGTGCCTCATGAATGGAGGACTGCAACAGTCATCCCCCTTCATAAGGGAGGACCTTCAATAGATCCTGGAAACTACAGACCCATTAGTCTGACTAACCTTATTTGCAAAGCCATGGAAAGAATTATCATGGAAATTATCAGTAGGGACATAGTAAACCTCAAAACACTGGTTCCTTCCCTGTTTGACTTTGTCAAAGGAAGGTCATACTTACTGAATCTTGGTGGACTTCTCTGAAAAGGTCACTAAGGCAATGGATGATGGGGAAAATTGTGCATACAGCCTACCTAGATATGGCTAAAGCATTTGATACAATACTCCACCTGGGCATTGTCAACAAACCCTTTATAACATGTCGGATAGCTAGCTGGCTCACTGATAGGACCCAGGAGGTTAGAATCAGTGAGGCCACCTCCACAATGACGCAGGTCACCAGTGGAGTCCCACAGAGCTCTGTGCTGGACTCACTGCTCTTTGGCTTCTACTGCTCGGATGTCAGAACAAATGTTAAAGGTCTTTGGCTGAAAAAGTTCACAGATGATTTCAAACTGGGAACAGTTATTGAATCACCCCCTTCAGGAAGGTCGAATACAGACCAACGCTTGGTGCCAATGCCATGGCTTAAAACTCAATACCAAGAAATGCATTTTAGTACCTTTTGGGAAGTTGGCTACCCCAGATAACTACATCATCAATAAGTCACCTTTAAAAGTTGATTCATTGGTCAGGGATCTGGGAACTCATGTAGATAGTAACCTAGCCTTCAACCAGCATGTGCCCAAGGTTGTATGAAAATCCTTTTATGTTGCTCAATGTATAAGCAAGGGCATGGCATTTAGGTCCAGAGAGGTCATCATACCACTGTGCTCTGCCCTCATCAGACACATCATATAGTATAATGCCCTTCAGTAGGTACCTGAGCAGACACATGCAGCAACTGAGACATCCACAGAGGTTCCTTACAAAAAGAATATAGGGAGTAAACACACTGTCCTACATACTGATCACCTTAAAGCCCTGTCTCTTAACTTGGTGCCATAGAGACCTCTGAGAGGTGATCTTTTTCTGGCATACAGGGCTTCCCTGGACTCTGTTTTGATGAACCCTTTGCACATCCGCAAAAGAAACAATATCAGAACTACTAGAAAAACATACCCAAATTTTGCTTCCATCATAAGTAGGACATGTTTGAGAGACAGATATGTTTCCCAGAGAATCCCCATTCTCTGGAACAAGCTCCCCATCCATGTGAAGCAGATTTCATTCCTCTCCCTTTTTAAGAGCAACTTGGGCCAATGGATGGGCAATCAGAAATTCACCCCTGCTTTGGCTTCTATGTTTCTAATGGACAGAGGTAGTCAGTAAATAACCACCTATATAAATCAAATTTGTGGGTCACATTTGGATTGTACAGCTAAGCTTATGAGGGCCCTAGTGGTCGTTAACCTAGGATACACCTATAACTTATTAATGATGTATGCTTTTCTTTCTTTATGCTATGGATAGTGCTGAATGGTTTTATTATCTTTAATCCTTTCAACTATTAAACTTCTTACAATGTGTCTTGTGCCCATTTATTCTCCTTTACTGCATAGCCACAGTACAAAGGCAAGACCTGACAGGACTGAACATCATCCAAGTAGCCATGGAAGTAGTTTAAACTCCTGTCAGCATTCTGATAATGAGTATGTTTCTATTATGGCCCTAGCTGACATAAGTATCCACATCATTGCAGGGACATTGTATACCCACATCTTGCTTATACATACATTTACCCACAATCTACAAGGACTACTGTCACTAACATGGCTTTGCCAAGCACCATCCTTGGTCCCAGCTATTTTATTTATTGACATTTGATTATCAGGAAAGTCTGACTGGGTTAAGAGCCCATTTTCAGCAGAGGCCTGGGAAGAAAAGCTGCAAAGAGTTTCAAAACATGTTAAGGACAATAACTTTTACAGTCTTTAAAAATAATACAAAAAAGAAATACAGTTCAAATAATTATACCAAATTAGACATAATATGAAAACACGTGTTAAAAACAGATATAAATCTGGAGCGTTTCTCTCCGGGCCTCCACTGAAAATAGGCTCTGTCCTAGTCGGACTTTCCCAGTTAACAAATGATAAATAAATAAATAAAATAAAACATGTAAGTTATTTGACAATGATTTAATAGTTAGAGAAAGTTTACAGGGGGGTGAATGAACTGATGCTGACCATTAACTCCCATCCTCACCTGCTGAGCTCTTCAAATTCAAGGTAATCTGGGTCACATTCAGGGATTTATCCCTGTATGCCAGGCATTCATCTCACGTTGAATGTTCTTTTTAAAAAGTATAGAAATATGCTGCAACTTTTGTTGACAATTCTGATTTGTAAAATTAAAACGGGATTTTGTATACAATGCTCATATATTTATTGACAATGTATAATTCACTATAATCCCAGTGTTCGGAGGCAGATACAAGTTCCTTTATTTTTTATCTTGAATGGCCTTGTGATTTTACTAGAATAAAAGCTACTAGAGCTGTAATGCACATTTTAAACTGCTGAAAATGAGCAAACCATTATTCTTTCTTTCTTTCCACATCAGAATCCTAAGCCTTTTCACATTTTTATGTATGCTATAAATGAAGTATATAGTTTCCACAATGCTTACAACTTAAATATTATAGTAAAACAAGCCTAAATGCATATGCTGTATCCTTCAGTGCCAATCTCTAGCTTTAACAGACGATAGTAAATTAGTCCAAACAAAGCTGTTTTTTCAACTTCTTTAGCATTTGGTACTTTTTTCCTCCATGTGATTATTTTTATGTGCCTCTTTCTCCTTTTGATAGTGTATACTGTGATATCTCCATGCAGCCATTTCTTTCTTTAATCTTTTGTTCTCTTCTGGCCCAGAGGATGTAGAAGTGATTGTAGATGAAGTGGTATTAGTCAATCATGTTAAGTCCACTGCTGATTTCAAACAGTAGTATGTGCTTTGAGGAAGATCATAGAACATGGAGGTACAGAAGTTTCTCCTTGTCCTTTACATCTCATTGTTAGTATATTCAAAGATATGGATGTGGGGGAGGAGATATGGACACGTGGGGGGATACTCATTTTCTCTTTTTCAGTTAACGTCAATATTGCTACTTGTTGACTTTTTCTAGGATTCAGAAAGATCTTCACACTTTGTGTAACGTGCCTACCACAAGTATGTCATTTTACTCGATTGTGAGAAAATGTTATTCAGAGACAGTTATAGCTGCAGTGAAAGACCTCTCTGTCAGAGATGACGGTAGTGGTTTCCCTGGTGGCGCATGAATCTCATTGGCAAAAGCACCACCTTACATTCACAACCACAGATACACAGTCACACAAGACACACACATGCACAAATAACTAGATTCTCAGTTCCCTACCTAACCCCATTATTGTGACCACACACACTTCTCCAAATTCGTTAATTCCTCTATAGACTTTTTGCACACACATTCCTAGACCTTTGCTAAACTTACCTCTACAGTAACTGCTTCCTTAGGCGTGAATGGATAACTGCTTTCTTTTGTTTGTGTTGCTTCTTCCCTCCAGTAGTGAAAGTTTACACAGCCTAGTGATCCTCTGAATTGCTCAGCGGTGTAAATTGTGATCTGCTTGTGTTTCTTGGAGAAAGCACATGGCTAATTACCACTAGCTGCTCTCCCAGATTGCAACAATAGTGTGCATCTCTGTCAGTAGGACCACCCCCTGTGTTGAGACTCCCACTTGTGGTAAACCAGTGCTAGGGCAGTAAGAATGAAAAAGGCTTACCGCAAGTGGTAAAACAGCTGTGTTAAGGCTTCCCAGTGGTGGTAAAGTCTTTCAGAATCTCAGAGGTTGTTTTTCAGGTACTAGAAAGTGTCTTATAACTTGGTTTAACAAATTACTATAAATCCCTTTAAAATACAAATAAAATGTATTAACATACACTTCACTTTATACAGAAATAGGTATTTTCTATACCAGATAAATAATATCTTGCCCATCTAATCTGCTAAACATACTATGTACTGGATAAGATAAAGATCCTAGTTAACTAACAGCTTATTTTGCTTTTTTCCCCAAATATCCATGAATGAAACACTTACATGATGTCTACTGATTTGGGTAAAGTGTATCTGTCAGTCTGTGTAACACTGCCTGGCATATGAGTACATTATTTCCTCGGTGTTTCATTACATCCTAATGCAAAGATGAAACTGTGTAATGCACATACGAACCACCTTAATCTACAGTGCTTATGCAATACCAGAAATTAATGACTGACAGTTACTTCTTGTAACCTTGTTAGACTGTTACACTTTAAACACTTATCTGATGAACATGTAATTTATGCCGCTAACATTATTCGTGTGAATGTCTGAGGAGAAAGATGAAAGGTTCTAAGCAATGCTAATACCGATTTTTTTAGTATTGATTTTACTGCAGTGATGCCCCCAGGGAAGAAACTATATCTGAATCTACAACACAAGGAAGTGTGACTGTGGTTAGTAGGATTGCCACAGAAATGTGTGAGTAGTAAAAGATGAAAGGATTCATTAATTAAGAAAATGCCAGTATACTCTTTCTCGTTTCAGATGACTGTGTTAGGTCTAAGATGAAGGGGAGAACAAATGCAATCCAGCGGAGAATAACAAGTATTGTACATTGTAATGCCATGTCAGTGTCACTCATTGAACCTTTAATAATTGATAACTATACAGCACTAATTGTTTGTCTAGATACTACAAGATTTAAATAATTTAAATGAAATCTTGACTATTATCAGTGTCATGCTGACATCCATGTTTTCCTATATACCATTCAAAAGATTAACATATTATGCGACTTCAGTGAACATATTCTTCAGAAAGGCTACATTTCTTATAACAATTACACTATTCCAGTTTAATTTTCTTTTAAAATCCATTTTTTATAGGCTATGAAAATGTTTTTATCCCTATACAGGGATAAGCACATTTACATGGCCTACAAAACATATGTTCACTATGTCCCCTGCAACTTCTAAATGTAATGTGGATGCATTATTGAAACTTGCAATCACTGACATGCAGACAGTCCTTATTCTGGTCTCATATGCATTTATTAATTTTTAATGTAGACAGTCCTTATTCTGGTCTCATATGTATTTATTAATTTTTAAAAACTTTTGCTATTATAATCTACATCCTGACTGCCAAATTATACAGATTATAGTTTCTACTGCTTTGACAGAGTGCTGAAACTGAGATTCTGTACAGTAAGACAATGCTGCAACTAAAAATATTATACTATAACATACTTAGGCATACTTGTTGAATTGTAAGACTTTAAACTTTAGAATACTTCGATATTTGCACATTTCTTAATCACATCTGTTCTTATTTTTGCAAAAGTTTTTTTTTTTTTTTTGCTATAGTATTTGGTATTTTTTTTTCAAAGTAAGGCCGTTCTTATGTTTTCCTTTTCGTGTGGTGGTATATCTTGTGGTATTTATATACAGATTTTTTTTCTTCAGCTTCTGTTATCCTTCTTCTAGGAAGCTGTTGAGAAAGAACATGATACTGACCAATGCAGTTATGTTAGTGAGAGCACCATTTAACAGATGTCATTCTCACACACTCCCACAAAGGCTTCATCTCAAGGTGGAACTGTCAGTCTTCTGGCACTATTATCACATAAACAGACACAATATTTCCTCACTATTTCACTACATGTTAGCATTAAGATGGAGCTGTATAAAGCTGCCAATCATCTGTTTTACCTTCATGGCCTAGGCAGCATGAGAAACGAATGACTGTCACATGCTCCTCCCAGCCTTAGACTGTTATGTACTTACTTGACAGTCTGGGTGAAAGGTCTGAGAAAATGATCAAAGGTCTTAAAATAGGTTAAAATGGGTTTTGCAGTATTGATTTCACTGTACTGATGTCTCAATGGAGCAAAGTGCATTTGATTTCATTGCCCAAGAAAGATTAAATTAGGAGTTAATAATACTGCAGACAATGCCTGCACAATATAAAGCTAAACCTCCGAAATGTGAAATCAAAACAGAAAAAATATAAAATTATCCATTAATTAAAAAACTCCAGCATACTGTTGTTTGCAAATGACATGTTTGAAAACACAGGAACTAAACAGAACAACTAATATCTGGAAGTTGACACAGAAGATTAAGGTTATGAGCTGTTAGCAAGCTACTTCTTGTGGTACAGGGTTTGGTTCTCTCAGCTGTCATTTGCCTGTTGTGACCTTGACCAAGTCACTTAAAGAGACAATGCTTTGGGGCAAGTGTGAATTTGGGATAGGCTCCTTAATGGTCTCCTGTATTGCATGTCTAATAACTACCTAAGGACTTGGAAGACAGGTAATTTCAAACTAATTATCAGAATTATGAAACTGACATTAAGAACTTGTAAAGGTCAAAGGGTGACAAAATAAGCCTTCGTGAGGGATGTGTGAATTAGCACAACGAAGCTGTACAGGACACAACCCTTACAAATGAGCCTGCTTTTGGGTTCTTCAAAAAAGGACTATATTTTTAAACTCCCCCACTTTTAACGCACACTTAATGCTTCATTGTGCCAAACAGAACATATTCTCTTACTATTTGATTCAGATAAAAACATTTTTTTTTTCATTTGTAGCTTTCCTGTATTTCTGAAAATATGTACATTTGAACTAGTTTCATTTATTTCACGTATTACTTAATATATGGTTAATGCATCTAAACTGTGTGTGTGTGTGTTTTGTGTGTGTGTGTGTGTGTGTGTGTGTGTGTGTGTGTGTGTGTGTGTGTGTGTGTGTGTGTGTGTGTGTGTGTGTGTGTGTGTGTGTGTGTGTGTGTGTGTGTGTGTGTGTGTGTGTGTGTGTGTGTGTGTGTGTTTGTGTGTGTGTGTGTGTGTGTGTGTGTGTGTGTGTGTGTGTGTGTGTGTCTCTCTCTCTCTCTCTCTCTATATATATATATATATATATATATATATATATATATATATATGGGTCTACTAATTTTCGTCAAATGACCCAAACATTGATATTTACAGCATTGACTAAAAAATGTCGACATGCTACTACACATGCACTGAGCAGCAGTTTAGGCAATTGAACAATTAAAACACAAAAAAATTAAATTAAAATATATTCTTGCAGGGAGCCAGCCTTCCTAATTATATATAATAAGATCACACAATCCCTGGGAAAAGAGTATATCTCCCTATTCTGTGGACTGTCGATCTTCAACACCTGTTGTCCATCTGTTTAGTCGACCAGATTTTGTTGGCTAAACGGATATCAACCAACTATAGAGTCGACAATATTCAGTTGACCTCTATATATATATATATATATATATATATATATATATATATATATATATTTAGGTTTATATCAGATGTGTTTGTATGGAGATTGCAGTACAGTGGGGATCAGGGAATTTACCCATTTACATACTATAGTACAATCTCAGAGTTGGTATATATAATTAACAGGGGGTGTGGGGGGTACAGCCTTCCACATGGGGGTGCAGGGGGGAGCAGTTTCTCCCTGCAAAAATATAGATTTTTGTTGTCTTGCTTTTGTTCAAGTTTTCAGAAACTTAAACATATGGTCTCAAGCATATGAAATTTGAGTTTCCAAAACACAATCTCCTGACATAAACCTACACATTATATGTGTGTGTGTGTGTATATGTGTGTGTATATATTTCTTCTAGCATGTCTAACATTGACACTGATCCTGAAAATATATTAGAGGTTCCTTCACCAGTTTCTAAAAGATTCAGAGCCCCTTTAGAAGGGCAGGGCGGAAACATCGAGGGTGCAGACGACGCCATAAGGAAGTCATTCAAGGAGCAGATGTCACAACACAAAATGTAGATGGACTTATTACTGGACAGTTAGATACTGATATTAACAACTTGGTCATTAATTTAACTGACCTAGAGTTTTCTTCCAGTGAAATCAGTGTGCTTAATAAAGGTCTTGGATTCATTCCCTCGTTTTTTGTTTCACAATATGATATCATCAATGATGTAAAATGTTTTTGCAGAAAACTTAATTTGAAATATTTTTTTTCAGATCCAGAACATGTGACACATGATGAAAATACAACTGGATTTAAGTTTAAAAAATCACAGTTTATGCCACCCTATCATAGTACGGTTAAATTGTTTGAACAATTGGTAATAAAAGACCTGCATTTGCATCAGTCTGATATTTTCTCTACTAAACAGTTTAATTTGACTAAAGATGAAAATACTGCCCTAAATAATCTTAAGAATAATAACAATATAGTTATTGTTGGGGCAGATAAGGGTGGAGCAGTGGTCATATGGGATAGAAAACACTATTTAGCAGAAGCCAATAGACAGTTGTCTAATGTTGAATATTATATAACTCTGGATTCTGATCCTATTGCACAGCATAAACAGGTTATTGATGGTTTTTTGAAACAGAGTTGTGAACATCAGCTTATTACACCACAGTTGTTGAAACAACTACAGGTGGATTCCCCTATTTTGCAATATTTTTATATTTTGCCCAAGGTCCATAAAGATCTTTTGAATCCCCCAGGACGTCCCATAGTGGCAGGGAGAGGATCATTAACTGAACCTCTCTCTGAATATTTGGAATTCAAGTTAAAAAAATTGTTGTCTTATGTGACAGCTCGAATTAGAGACACTCAACAATTTTTGTCCTTAATGGATGACATCCAAGTAGTTAGAAATCATTTCCTTGGGACTTTAGATGTACAATCTCTTTATACATCGATACCACACACAGGGGGTATTCAGGCAATAAAATATTGGATGACTTTCTCTGGAATTTATTCGATTGAAGAGCAAGAATTTTTGATTAAGATACTTGAATTAGTGCTTGAACATAATGCATTTACCTTTAATCAACAGTGGTGTCTGCAGGTGAAGGGTACAGCAATGGGGGCTACTTTTGCCCCCACTTATGCTGATCTCTTCATGGGGTACTTTGAAGTACAATATATTTACTCCTTACCTCCATTGTTCAAGTCACATTTAATTATGTGGAGACGTTACCTAGACGATTGTTGGATAGTGTGGGGGGGGGGGTCTAGGGATCTTTGGCAGACATTTGTAGAGTATTTGAATTCCAATGTCTATGACCTGAAATTTACAGGCAATATTGACTTACATGAAGTAGAGTTTTTGGACGTTTTGGTGGGAAAGGAGGATGATGGCTCTCTTTATACTGATTTATATAGAAAGCCTTTCTCCAAGAATGCTGTGTTGCATGCTAATAGTTGCCACCCCCCCCCCACACTATCCATAATATACCTGGGTCACAGTTTCAACGTATTAGAAAAATTTGCTCTTCTAATGAACGTTATCACAATAAAGCCAAGGATTTAGAGTCAAGATTTTTAAATAGGGGTTATCATAAGAATAAAATACAAAGGGCTAATGGACATGCTAGTTCCATAGATAGGAACTCTTTATTGATTGATCGTGAATTCAGCAATGTGAGTTCCTATATTAGGTTTATTACAACTTATGGAACTAATACACATCTTGTTAGAAATATTTTGATGAAACATTGGCATATTTTGGAATCTGATGTGTTTTTTACCAAGTGTATTGATAAAGTATGTCATTTTGGCTATAAAAGGGGTAAGAATCTAGGACAACATTTTGCAAACTTTAAAAGAGATCGTTTAAAAATCACTGATTCACTGGGTATTATGGGCAGTACATTTTGTGGTAGTTGTAAGCAATGCAATGTTATGGCTAAAACCAAGTCTTTTACATCTGTAAATACAAAAAAGGTATTTGACATTCGTTGTTTCATCACATGTAATAGTACTTGGGTAGTATATATGGCGATCTGCCAGTGTGGAGCCTTTTATGTAGGGCAAACTTCTTGTGCGTTGAAACAAAGAATATCTTTACACATCAGTGATATTAGATGTCAACGCACTAGAAGTGCCCTTTACAAACACAAGCTAGTTCATTCTACAGCACATTTTATATTTATAGGATTGGATAAAGTTGTAGCATCTAATCTAGGGGATAGCCATAAACATCGTATGTTAACTCAGAAGGAACATCGTTGGATCGTGAATTTGGGTGCTATGTTCAAGCCAGGGTTGAATGATCACTGGTAATAAGTGTAGGTTTTGGCATTTTAGGGGGTTTTCTGCATTTTTGCGAAAAATTTAATTGTTTCTGTGTACGCATGCATATGCGTTTATGCATGTGCAATTATATGTATGTATGTATGTGTATGTGCGTGTATATGTATGTGTACATATGTATATACATGCATGGTTATGTATGTTGGTGGATGTCCATGTATGTATGTATGTATGTGTGTGTGAGTGAATATGTATGTGTGTGCATATCTGCGCATGCATGTATATGTACATGCATTTATACATATGGGTTTTTTGGTGTTTAATTTTGTTGTGATTATGCCTTGTGAGTAGGTATTAGTATATGATAACATGCAGTTGGGAGTGTAGGTACAGACATATATATTTTGTATACATGTTGTATAAATATGTGCTTACCTAAGTGTGCATATTATTGCAAAAAATGTGGGTATGTATTTATTATCTTATACAGCATTATGTTCTGTGACAGTTTAATGTTTACTTATGTTTTTGCCCTTAGTTTACATTGCTTTGGGCATTAAGTTTAATATTAGTGTTACTATACCTTTAAGGAGTTAAGATTTGTAACACGCATTGTGCGTATATTAGTACCAGCTTTTTGATTATTCATTGCACACTGAGGACGCTGTGAGTGAAACCGGCCACCGGTTTGTGTTGTTGGGCTATGGTTGTCCAATAAATCACTTTTTACTTCATGCTGACTGTTGAATTTATTTAGCGAGTGCTGGGAATCTTGTGAACTTTATATATATATATATATATATATATATATAGTTCCCCTTTATAATCTTGAAATACTGAAATCTCAAATTTCACTATCTCGAGCCCATAAAGGCGAATTTTTAAAACAGCGAAAGTGCATATATGCAATACCTCGAATTTGCGGTTATGGCTTTACACTTCGTTACGTCCGGTGTTTTCTGTGGATGGTGTATGGTGTCATGTGTGGATTTAGGTGCAATTTAAGGTAAGTGAGTTTTTTGTAAAGGTTTGGGGTGGAAGTTTGAATGTATGTGAGTGTGTTTGTAAGTCGTACGTGTGGGTTAGGGTAGGCAGGAGAAAGTATGAGTGTGTGAGTGTTGGATGTGTTGGTGTTTGTATATGTGTGATGTGTGTGTCTGTGTGCGAGGGACTGTGGAATGTCTGGGTGTGAGTTTTCTGTCTTTTCCTGTTTGTGCAATCTCGGAGTTAGTATACATAAGTAGGGGGAGTGTGAGGGGCACAGCTCCCCACATGGGGGTTGCAGAGGGGCTTGCCCCTCTGCTTATATGTAGTCATCATGGCTTGCATGTGGTGATTTAACTACAGTGAGCCACTTGTTATATTTGTAGCAAGCAGCTGGCTACATTTCCAAAGCAGAAGTTTTTTTTTTTTTTTGTGTCCTAAACTTGAAGACAGCCTTGGCTACAGTTCTGGATCTAAGCTAAACATACTATTTTCTGTGATTCTTAGCATTAGTCAGCACCTACAGTTTTATGGTCTATATTACAACATAGTAGACACTAAACATCGAACAGCTGAAAGGCCGAAAATGCCAGACCTCAAAGCCACTATTGTGGAGGGCTGTGCCCCCCTCACCCCCCGCTAATTATATATACCAACTCTGAGATCACACTACAGTGAGGAATGGGCAAATATTCCAATCTTCACTGTACTGCGATCTCACAAAAAGCACATTGTTGAATGACATTTCCAACGTTAAAGCCGTTCGATTTTCAGCCTCTTCAATTTTGTAATAGGAACCCCAGTTTTACATCTAGAGATTCTGTTACAGAGTTGGTTAAACTGTTGACTATAAATATATATAGCTCATTTGAAGTGATTAATTCTATTACCTTCCCAAAAGATTCCAGATTTCACATTTTGTATGCATTCTGATTTGTTTCCTTGAATGTATATATATATTATTCTTTTTTCGTGCTTTAGTGTGCTGTCATGCCTAATTTTTGTAGGCCTTCTCTGTGCAAGCTTGTGTTTTTTGCTTTTTGGATTTGCATGTGCATGTAACTGAGGCTTATACAAGAAATTAAGCTGTCAGGCTATCTTACCTAGACAGCCCAGTAGACCATGTTTCATTTTATTTCAAAGGCTGCCAGCAATTTGGATCTCTTCTAGTCTGATCATTTTACTTCTCCCCAGTGTGTGCACTTCTTTACTCTTGAGTCTGATGAGCCTCGACTTTGTAAAGATAACAGATGCAAATTCAGTGTATGGTAAACCTGATGTCTATTTTTTATTCAATTCCACACAGTCATCATGTACTTGTTGCATGCCTGCATGCTGAAACCAAATAGTTAACCATCTAGAAAAAAAATAGCTAATTAATCCTTTGTAATACATGAAACTTTAGCCAGTAAACATTTCTGTTTTGGGAAAACATTTTGAAATAAAACTGATTTTTTAATTAATGTATTTATTTTTAGCATAGAATTTACTATATCTTGTTAAGAAAAAACATGATAAGCATGCTCTTATCTGTGCTCTCTCTCATTATTATAGTTACAATATATACGAACACATCTTTTCAGCAAGTCTTCTCTTAGGACATTTGTAGAGATGAAGGCAAAAAGGTCAAGTCATTTTATTGAGTTGACACAATAGCTAAAGGTGGACTTCTCAGGTTCATAGCTGTGTTTTCTAACTACTAGAAGATACATGTGCATGTGTCATAATAAAGGTGAAACAGTTATTCTTTAATTTTCTTTGAACTATAGAACCTAGCAAGACTTACTATGGTTGAAAAACTGAAGGCTAATGTGTGCGTGAGTGTTTGCGTGTGTGAATGTTTGCGTGTGTGAGTGGTTGCGTGTCTACGTGTATTTCTGTTTTAAAATGAATTGTAGCTGCACAGAGATTTGCAAATGCACCTGGATGAAGTTTCCTAACCACAGAAGTAAACAGGGTAGGTTGTGTATATATTTCCTCAAGCTTAAAAAAGATGCTTTTTTTCTCGGTCATTTCTGCCATTGTGCCTGCCAGCAGAAGCCAGTCATTCAAGAGGCTATTCTTCCACCCCCACCCCACTCCATCCCACCCCCCCCACACATACAAACACACACACTTCAGAATGGATAAGCAGGTAGTAGCACTCACTCCTGCCCTCCTCTTCCAGTTCTTCTAGTGCCTAGAATACTGGTCATTCCCTGGTCATTTGGATCCCATTTGAGGCTTCACCCCCTTTTGCACCACAGAGGTGGCTCTAAATATGTATTTTTATAAATAGACATTAGTGAAGGCATCAAAACAAAAGTTAGTCGGTATTTTGGCTTCCAGAGTTGGGTTCTGTTATACCTGATAGAGAAGCTATATTTCTATGATAATTCACCAACAAAAGCAGAGGATATATACATACACGAGACAAGCCACATAGGTGCTATTTCAGTAAAGCTTTACTCGCAATTGCCAAGACCCAGCCTAGTCACATGGGTCTCATAGTTAGTTACGTATAACTTCTTAAAGACATACTGCATCATAACTTTATTAGAAGTAAGAATCTATGCCTTCTATTAACAGATAAAACACATTTTTACATGGATTAGAAATAACACTAGGATTACTTTGAGACTAAGAAATCAAAAGAAAAATGCAAAATATAGTTTCAAAGGAAAATTAGCATTTCTCTGGAATTATTGACATTCTGTTTAGCCAATACATCTGATTTCTTTCATAATTAACTGTGCATACAAAATGGATATAAGGGAGAAAGCCTTAAAACAAGTGTAATAAAGGTTGTGTTCATAATGAGAACTTTCTCAACACCACCTTTTCTAAAAAAGGAATGACTGGGATGAAGCTCTTCCCACCTCATGCAGCTTGATTTTAAAAAATATATATAATGCCATACCTCTCAAGTGTACCTCATTACGAGGAACGTACCTCGTTTGGAGTCTTAAAAAGTTCATGTTCCTCGAAGTTCCTCAAAGTTCCACATTGAAAGAGTCTCACACATTCAGTGTTAGGAATTGTTTTAAGTGAAATCCATGGTAAATAGAAATTAATCATATTAATTCATTAAAGGATCTTCTTTATGAGTAAAACCAGCATATTTTAAACATCCTATGACTTTTCTAGTTGAAGTTGTTAGCAAACCCTTAGTATGTGTTCCACATTTTGCCCATTTGTTCCACATTATGAAGGCAAGTGTTCCTCATTTTGGAGATGGAAGGTTGAGAGCTATGTTAATGCTCCATACCCTATGAGCATATACCTATCACTAGAACAGCATGAGCTGTTTTAACCTCTGCCTTGTCCAACCATCTTTACATTTTGTTAACTGCATGAATAAAATGGCAACAGCTGAATGCAGTTCAGTCTGAAAAATGTATGATTCTACAGCAATAAAACACAACTGTTACAAGTGGGCAGATGTAAGCTCAGTCCTTTGAAAGTGATGCTTTTTCTGAGTTCACTGAAAGAAGGCAAATATTCACCACATGGTATAAGTGAAACTCAGAGAGTTGGCTAAACAGGTATATCAAGCCAAACGTCAGTATCCCTGATCTACAACTAAGATAGTGGAAATATATTTTGTATTATATAGAATGGAACACATTGTAGATTATATTGCTACAAAGTTTCACAAAGGGCTCACAGCAGGAAAAAAATAGCAGTGTCCATTATAATTCTGTGAATATTTGTACTTCTTAAGGTTTGAAGCCATATGTGAGCTAAGTACAATATGAAAAGGTATTTAGATGGCAATCACATCCATATGCATTACTTGTATAATTGTGTTTCTATCACCTGTACAATGTGCAAAGCAATTGCCTTTTATAAGACTGAACATTCAGAAAGCCTGCTGCATGACTAATTGAAAAGGAATCAGATCCGACCTATGGGTATGACCACTATCTACTACAATATGATAGGTGGGACAAGTTAGTCCCACACTGAAAGGGCATTTTAGAATGGTACCAAGCCATCATAAAAAATGCATAAACCCTTCTGCTTATGGATTCTATTTTATATGGGGGTTAATATTTTACAAGAAAACATGAAAAGGAACAAATGCTATTGTAAGGATAACTAATGCCTTAAAACACGAAAGAATAATCTTGAGCACTCTGATTTGCTTAACGATTCGCAGCATTATAAATTCTTGTTTGCTCAGGAGAATGTGCAGAATACTGCAGTATGTACATTTAAATTCAGTATGAAAGGACAAAAAGAGGCTGCTATTACCCATATTATTTATTTTAGGCAAAGGCACTGACTCAAAAACAGTTGATAGTAGTTATCACTGAGAATATAGCATTCAATTTTGTTTTAGAAGAAAATGTCTACTGCTACAGAATCATGCACACTCTTAGCAAAGCACTGTGTGCAGGAATGTGCAGGATCTGGGAATGGTTTTGTAGCTGCTAATAAGCAAGCTAGAATGCTGAGAAGTGTACTGAATCACCTTTGTCTATTAGCTCAGTCTGTACTTGCTGAAATATTGTATGCTTTCCTCACCCAACGGATTAGTTAAAGCAAACTGTTCACTTCAGTAAATATTCTTTTTGGAGCCTGGCTGCATGGATATGATATGTATAATTACTGCTTATTTATGCAATACAGAAAAGCAGGATGAATTACCATCTGCTAACTGCTGAGCTGGGTACAGTAATGTTAGTATCACACAATATTATTATTTTAAATGCTTTTCAAAAGCATTGCACTGCAAAATCAGTCAGCAGTAAATTATTGTACTTAAATGTCTTTCTACTTAGGATTCTGCAGCACTGATCAAATTACTTTTCTTGAATATCATCATGTATTTGTGACACTATATATTTCTGAAGATTTTGATTTCTATTGATACTTCTTTCAATACTCACTGTGTGTGTGTGTGTGTGTGTGTGTGTGTGTGTGTGTGTGTGTGTGTGTGTGTGTGTGTGTGTGTGTGTGTGTGTGTGTGAGCTTGTGTGTGTGTCAGACTGTGTCTCTTTCTTGTTTAACCAAAATTTCATTTTTTGGAACAGTGACACAATAACATTTAAGCACCATTCAGCTCAGTTACATAAGCTATTAATAAATATTGCTCCTTATATTGGACTTGCCCTGCCAACATCAGTATGACTACTTATGAATTGCTGAAAGTCATTCATTCACTCACCTGTCCTACTGCAATGGATAACATACAGCAAATACCAAGATAACAAAGGAAATTGTTATGTTTTGCATCCTGGCCTTTTTTAAAGAGTAAAGTGTAACCAGAAGCTATGTTAATTTTCTAGTTAATAAACCCTGTGAGGTGTAATGCGACAAAAGGCATAGCAGTGTCATACCTTTCCAGTGTTTGGCTTACCAGTGTAAACATAAGTCTTGGGAATACCTTAGTTCTATTATTATATAAATGGATCTGTGTTTTATTTAGGTGTTCTAATTCCATAATTCACTGTTTATTTAAGTCTAATAACCTAAAGACATTAATGTGAAATAATCCCTATGGGAGTTGAGCAGTTTGGATTCAGATCAAAATGTAGCACACCCAACCAGATGCTTGCAGTGAGACAGATAGTTGAAAAGAAGCCGAACATGACAAAAGAATCCAAGTGGACATTCCTACACTTTGAGAAAGCATATAACAAGGACACAAAAAAGCTGATTGTATAGTCCTGCAGTGGTTTGAAATCGTAGACACATTAATAAAATTAGTGCAAACAATGTACAAGGACCAAATGACTCAAACACATTGTTTGGGCTCACAGAGGGGTCTCCAGTAGGAATGGATGCACTTCAGGATTTAGCTCTGTGCCTACTGCTGCATGAGATCAAAGCTAGGATCAGAGGGGCTGCAGCCAACTGGAATAGAATGTCAGGGGTAATGTATGACAGAAGAATGCCAAAGAAGTTGAAAAGTAAGGTGTACCAAACAGCGGCAACTCCAGTCCTACTGTATGATACAATAACCTGGGCAGTAAAGGCAGAGTAGCTGAGGAAGCCAGAGGTAATGGAGATGAAGTGCCTGGGATGGCTGTAGGATGTACACTGTGAGACATACAAAGAAATGAAGACATCAGAGAAGAAGCCAAAGTAGCTCCAATTGCAGAGAAGGACAAAAAGAACAGATTACTATGGTTTGTGCACATGTGCAGAAAAACAGAAGACAATCTGGTGAAGAAGATAAGGAACAGACAGGAGGAAGGCAAGAGAAAATGAGGGCATCCAGTAAAGAGGTGGGTGGACTTTGTGATATAAGATCTGTGAAAGTCAGGCAAGAGTGGCACTGAACTGAAAGAGATGGTGACAGTTGACATGACACCCTGACCCCATGTAGAATTGATGATGATGAGCTCCTATGGCAGATTTCTGGTTTACTGAATATCATGATGTGACATGAAATATTGTTGTTAAAATTCTTCTTCAGTGAGAAGAAAAGCAGTGCAACAATGTTCAGTATTAGTACTGGGCATGGGTTACAGTATTAGTACTGGGTATGAGTTACAGTATTAGTACTGGATATGAGTTACAGTATTAGTACTGGGTATGAGTTACAGTATTAGTACTGGATATGAGTTACAGTTATTAGTACTGGGTATGAGTTACAGTATTAGTACTGGGTATGAGTTACAGTATTGGTACTGGGTATGAGTTACAGTATTAGTACTGGGTATGAGTTACAGTACTGGTACTGGGCATGAGTTACAGTATTGGTACTGGGTATGAGTTACAGTATTAGTACTGGGTATGAGTTACAGTATTAGTACTGGGTATGAGTTACAGTATTGGTACTGGGTATGAGTTTACAGTATTAGTACTGGGTATGAGTTACAGTATTAGTACTGGATATGAGTTACAGTATTGGTACTGGGTATGAGTTTACAGTATTAGTACTGGGTATGAGTTACAGTATTGGCACTGGATATGAGTTACAGTATTAGTAGTGGGTATGAGTTACAGTATTGGTACTGGGTATGAGTTACAGTATGGGGGGGATGTGTACAAATTATGCATGGCACAGCAGGAGGCGCTACTAAGGTTCATTATTTATCAAGATAAAGTGAAACAGCAGGATAGCAGGGGAGTGGTATCTTAACTCTTTGTCTAGGGCTTCAAATTGGCTGCATCTATATGACATAATCGAACTGTTAAAAGTTCGAACGTCATACGGTCGACACCATATGATTGAAATTTCAAAAGTTTAAAAATGTAATAAAAAAAATAAACCAAAGAAAAAACCCACTTGAACGGTTTAAGCATGGGGGCAAGCCCCTCACCCCCCCCCCCACACCCCTTCTTCTTCTTCTTCTTCTTTTGGCTGCTCCCATTACGGGTCGCCACAGTGGATCAACTGTTTCCATTTCTTCCTGTCCTCTGCATCTTGCTATGTCACAACAACCACATGCATGTCCTCTCTCATCACATCCATAAACCTTATCTTAGGCCTTCCTCTTTTCCTGTTACCTGGCAGCTTCATCCTTAGCATCTTTTTCCCAATATACTCTGAATCCCTCCTCAGCACATGTCCAAACCAACATAATCTTGACTCTTTGGCTTTGTCTCCAAATCTTCCAACCTGGGCTGACCCTCTAATATACTTATTCCTAATCCTGTCCATCCTCATCACACCCAGTGCAAATCTTAACATCTTCAACTCTGCCACGTAAAGCTCTGACTCCTGCCTTTTTGTCAATGCCACTGTCTCCAACCCATATAACATAGCTGGTCTCACTACCCTCTTGTAGACCTTCCCTTTCACTTTTACTGGTATTCGTCTGTCACAAATCACTCCTGACACTCTTCTCTACCCACTCCATCCTGCCTGTACTCTCTTCTTCACCTCTCTTCCACAGTCACCATTACTCTAAACTGTTGATCCCAAGTATTTAAACTCATCTACCTTTGCCACCTCTACTCCCTGCATCTTCACCATTCTTCTAGCTTCCCTCTCATTCACACACATATATTCTATCTTAATCCTGCTGACCTTCATTCCTCTTCTCTCTAGAGCATATCTCCACCTCTCCAGGGTCTCCTCCACCTGTTCCCTACTCTCACTACAGATCATAATGTCATCTGCAAACATCATAGTCCACGGGGACTCCTGTCTGATCTCGTCTGTCAACCTGTCCTTCACCATTGCAAATAAGAAAGGGCTCAGAGCTGATCCTGGATGTAATCCCACCTCCACCTTAAACGCAACCGTCACTCCCACCGCAGATCTCACCACTGTCACACTACCCTCGTACATATCCTGTACCACTCTTATATACTTCTCTGACACTCCCGACTTCCTCATACAATACCACAACTCCTCTCTAGGTACCCTGTCATATGCTTTCTCTAAGTCCACAAAGACACAATGCAACTCCTTCTGACCTTCTCTGTACTTCTCCATCAGCACTCTCAGAGCAAACACCACATCTGTAGTGCTCTTTCCTGGCATGAAACCATACTGCTGATCACTAATCATCACCTCCCTTCTTAACCTAGCTTCCACTACTCTTTCCCATATCTTCATGCTGTGACTGATCAATTTAATCCCTCTGTAGTTACTACAGCTCTGCATATCACCCTTATTCTTAAAAATCAGTACCAAAACACTTTTTCTCCATTCCTCAGGTATCCTCTCACTTTCCAAGATTTCATTAAACAATCTAGTTAAAAACTCCACTGCCATTTCACCTAAACACCTCCATGCTTCCACAGATATGTCATCTGGACCAACAGCCTTTCCATTCTTCATCCTCCTCATAGCTATCCTTACTTCCTCCTTGCTAATCCACTGCACTTCATGATTCACTATCCACACATCGTCCAACCTTTTCTCACTCTCATTTTCTTCATTCATCAGCCCCTCAAAGTGCTCTTTCCATCTACTCAACACACTCACCTCGCGTGCGAGTAAGTTTCCCTCATTATCCTTTATCACCCTTACCTGCTGCACATCTTTACTAGCTTGGTCCCTCTGTCTAGCCAATCGGTACAGGTCCTTTTCTCCCTCCTTAGTGTCCAACCTTTCATAAAACTCTTCATACGCCATATCCTTAGTCTTTGCCACCTCTCTCTCACCCCCCACACCCCCCCACTCTTTAAATATACCAACTCCCAGATCTCACTACAGTGCAGAAAAGGAAAATCTTCCCATTCCACACTGTAGGGAGATCTCTGTTGAAACGTTCAAACTTTTAAAAGTTCGATCATATGGTGTTGACCACATGACGTTCAAACTTTTAGTCTGACAACGTGATATAGACCCAATTGGCTGGGGCCAGTCATCCTAACATGTCAAGAGCTAAGCCTTCATTAAAAAAAACATTCACTAGAGTATCTGCAGAGCATGTAAAGTCAGGCCCATCAACTATGCTTTAATACTTGTAATATGTCACATTATCAGAGCTGCTGTGTGCTGATTTATTTATATACATATTTTCTCACAAGTACACGGTGTATACACGTGTGTGTGTGTGTGTGTGTATGTGTGTGTGTGTGTGTGTGTGTGTGTGTGTGTGTGTGTGTGTGTGTGTGTGTGTGTGTGTGTGTGTGTGTGTGCGTGTGTGTGTGTGTGTGTCTGTGTATGACATCTCTCAATCTTTACTTCTAGAATTAGGGGCAAAGCAAACAGTAATTATGGGAAACAAGAAGCAAATTAGGGACATTTTTTAAATTCTGGAACTATTAGCTTAGAACTTCTCAAAATTTCCAATTTTGAAGGGATGTAGCACAGTTTTAAGATAAAATTAGGTTAGGGAACAATATGAGATTAAGAAGTGGTAAAACCAGAACTGTGGTATGTCAGGCATACCTCTCAACTGTCCAGATTTTTGCCTCATATTTTTGATTTACCTCACAAAAAATGTAGTTTCCAGGAAAATCATTGAGGATTAAAGTCACTAAGTAATGACAGACATTTGAGTTTAGGACTTCATATCCTTCAGAAGATATGTGCTCACAAAAACACTGTTATTCTAGTGACTTTCTAAGTTTATAAATGCAGTAAGTAAAATCTATCCCTGATTTTTTTGTTGTTTCAAATTTTATTCTTTCATCCCCACATTATTTTGGCTTTATCCATATTTCTTCCTCTAAGATGTTGAGAGGCCAGGCATTACTGTATAACCCTAGGATGAGGAAAAGTCAGTACATACAGCTTACTTTGACTTGGCCAAGGCCTTTGACACAATCCCCCACTTGGACATCATCAAAAAGCTAACAACTTGATGCAGATCCCTTTATCATCAGGTGGGTTGTCAACTGGATTACCAATAGGACCCACAAGATCAAAATAGGTGCATCCACCTGCGACAGCAGACCTGTCCCTAGTGGTTTTCCCCAAGGATCTGTCCTGGGATCCCTACTGTTTGGCATCTACTTCTCAGAGGTCCAGGCAAAAACAAAAGATCTGCGGCTGACCAAGTTAGCAGAAGACTGTAAGTTGGGTGCTGTCAATGATTCCCCAAATGATATTAACATACAGCAAATAGGTTCTCACAGCAACAAATGACTGATGCCAAAGTCATGGCCTTATGTTAAATGCAAAAAATGTATTATCATACCATTCAGCAAAAACACAGTCTTTACAGATTACCACATCAACGGCAACCCCCTAAGCACACAACCTGTCGTGAGAGACCTGGGTTCTCAGGTTGACAACAATCTTACATTCGACCATCATGTAGCGGAAATGGCCAGAAAAGCCTTTTACTTTGTTCATCTCATACATAAAGGGATTGCATCCAGAAAAAAAGAGGTTATTACCTCTCTCTCTGTACTCCTCCATCATTAGGCCAATAATTGAGTATAACGCCCTATTTGGTATGCACCTCTCCAAACACCTGCACCAACTGCAAAGGCCACAGAAATACCTCACAAAGAGAATCCATGGCCTCCAACACCTGTCCTATTTGGACAGGCTCAAATCACTATCACTGTACTCGGCATCATACAGATTGCTCAGAGGTGATCTGTGTCTTGCCTACAAGGCAATATCGGACCCTGCCCTACTAGAGATGCTCCATATCCGTAAGTCTAATTCCTCACACATTACCTGCTTGAAAGGCCTAAATCTAATATGCAACATCAACAAAACCTGCTGGAGAGACAGGTTTGTCTCCCAGAGGCTGCCCCGTCTCTGGAATAGATTTCCCATACATGTCAAACAAAGTACCTTGCTGACCCTCTTCAAGTGCAACCTTGATGAGTGGATGGGAAACCACAAATTTGTCCCAGGGGTTCCACCTGTGTCCTTCATAGACAAGGGCAACAGGTGCTGACTGAGGTTTCTTTTTTGGGGCTACACACTTGGCTAGGCTTGTAAGGGCCCCAGGGCCATTAGCCTAGTAACCTCCTATGATCCTGATCCTGATACTCACATTATGGAAGGATGTGATTTCATGGGGGGATATGGGGCACTTGCAGACTTGTTCCTTACATAAGAAATGCATTTATGTGTGTTTCAGTGCATGGGCATTCAACAGTGAATGAGTCTAATTTGTGCATACATATTCATGTGCGTTTTCATGTGAGAGTGGTGTATTTGTGCTTTCCTGTTTAGATTAGTTGAAGCTTTTGTTTAGTCAATGTTTTTTGTTGATTAAGTGATTAAAATTTCGTACCACAAGCGGATTGTACTACAAGTGTGCATGTGCTAGTAGTTCATGATACCTCATGCAGGGTCTACTACAAGTGTTCATGTGGTAGCAGTTCGCAATACCCCATGCGAGGTCTACTACAAGTGTTCATGTGCTAGTAGCATACGAAACACCATGCGGGATCTACTACAAGTGCTCATGTGCTAGTAGTTCACGATACCCCATGCGGGGTCTACTACAAATGTTCATGTGGTAGTAGTTCGCAATACCCCATGCGAGGTCTACTACAAGTGTTCACGTGTTAGTAGCTCATGAAACCTCATGCAGGGTCTACTAAAAGTGCTCATGTGCTAGTAGTTCACGATACCCCACACGGGGTTTACTACAAGTGTTCATGTGCTAATAGAGTTCACGACACCCCATGCGAGGTCTACTACAAGTGCACATGTGCTAGTAGTTCACGACACCCCTACTTGCTGCCACTTACTCATAAAAGCAAGTCCTCATAGTCTAACTAGCCAAAATTACCAAAACCCTAAACCTAGAACTTTTTCCTGCTCCCTAAATCTCAATCCTCCCTCCAGCTCCCTAAGCCTAAAAATCCCCTCTTGCTCTTTCCCAAAGGCTGTTTGTCTGAACTCATGTTTGAGTTTAAGTGCAGGCAGCAGTCAATCCAAGCTACAAGGGTCTCAAGTCCCTGACTTACAGATGATGGCAGAGTCCCTCAGGGCCAGTGAAAGAATGTTCAAAGGACATTAATATCCTCCAAAATGACTTGTAGTAATTTAATAATTGATGTCAGAGCCATGGTCTAAAACTGAATGCCAAAAAATGTATAATGGTATCTTTTGGAGAAACTTCCACTGCTGGAAATTACCACATAGACAGTATACCCCTAAGAGCAGACCCAGTCATTAGGGATTCAGGAAGAAATGTGGACAGTGACTTGACTTTTGAGCATCAAGTGTCTACTGTTATAAGGAAATCATTCTATACTGTACAACTTATATGAAAGAGTATGGTATCCAGGTCCAAAGATGTCATCATCCCACTGTACTCAGCCCTCATTAAGTCAACCATTTAAGTAGTTTCCCAGTAAATAAAACTGAAGTGCTAGTTATTGCTTGGTTACTTCAGTTATTATTTCTAGGGCTGAACCAAAGGATAGTGTGAACCTGAGTGGGAAAGTATGTCAGCAAGTGCCATGATGCGATGCTGTAGTGTTTTTTTTTTTAATATTACCAGTTTGTTGAACCGGTAGTTGTGAAAGTACACTTTTGTTTAAGTGCACTTTCATGTAAATGGGTTTGTACTTTTTCTTTTCGAAAGGATGAGCTTTCGATAATAGAAAGTAGACCCATATATATGTAATTATTTATATATTTCATATATATATATATATATATATATATATATATATATGTATATATATATATATATATATATATATATATATATATATATATATATATATATATACATACACACACACATACACACCCATATATATATATATGGGTCCTAGTCTGAATATCAAAAGTATGTTTAATCAAAACATACTTGAGCGAATTCACTTTAGCGAAAGTGCATTTTATCAAAAGGCACTTTTGCAAAAATAAAGGGAAAAAAAACAACACACAGTTTGCATGTAGATTTAGTTGTACATCAACATGTAGTATTGATTGTATAACTAAACAAACTGTTGTTTAGATCGGGGTGCAGTCACTAATCTTGTTGTTTAGAACAAAATCACAGATTTCCAAGCTGAAGGACCAAATACTTTACAGTATTATATTTACTGAACCAAGTAATGGGCTTATGATAATAGAAGCCACCATCCGAAGGAGTTTAGACAGAAGACAGTCCATTGAAGGAAAGCCTTACTTCTTGCCTTGCACAAACATGCTGACAGGCTGAAGAACAAAAGGAGACTGCAGGCAAGTTATGCCTCAGAGGAGATTTCACTCAAAAAGGAATGCTGACAGTACACACATAGACAGAGTTGTAGATCCAACAAAAGCTGCCTTAGCAGTAGTCCAGAATGCCTTAATGTTTATGCAGTTGACCGCCTATATCTTATCCTAGTGCTGTAGATCCTCAGGGTTCTGTATTCATTAAGTGCAAAGGAGTACAGAAGTGCATGTAATTTCAGTTTTCTGTGGAACAGTGTGCTGGAGTTTATGAATGCTAGCAGTCATACAAACAACTATGTGTGTTCACACAACGCATGTATTGTCTATCGAATTTGATCCATTTTTTATGACTCTGTTACTACTGAGGTGGTCAGAGGAATCCCATGTGAATCTGCTAAATCTAGATAATGCTTCAAAGGTTCAAAGGAAACTGATGGAGAAATTAAAGGTTATGGCAGCCAAAATGATAATGTAGGTAAATAACTAGCCCCACAACTAAGAACCCAAAGTGGTAGTCTGAGATAGCAATTGAGGAAAAAGATAGCCACCAGTGAAGTGCTATAGGGTTCAGTTCTAGGACAGGTCCTGCTTACTATATCTGTGTCAGATAGGGCACTGAGACTGGATAATTAATTGACCCTGTTTGCCATGCTACTAAGACTGAGGAGGTCAGTACAGCTGATGAGACCAGTGCTCATCAAGACTTGTCAAAACTTACAAATTAGCAAGATGGGTGAAAGTTGGGGGACAGACTGCTATAGTGGAGATTCAAGAAATATATATATATATATATATATATATATGGATCTACCTGACATGGTCGACAGTTCATATGGTCGACAGTTTATTTGGTCGACAGTTCATTTGATCGACAAGCATTTTAGGTGGGGGGCTTCGCACCCCACACCCCCTAACTATATATATATCAACTCCAGGGTTGCACAACATTGGGGAAGGGGGCAAATCTGCTTGTCGACCAAATGAACTGTCGACCAAATGAGTGTCGATCATATGAACTGTCGACCATGTCAGGTAGATCCATATATATATATATATATATATATATATATATATATATATATATATACACACACACACACACACACACACACACACACACACACACACACACACACACAAACACACATACATATATACATATATAATGTACTTAAAAACTCATTCATACTAGAAACAAAGCATGGACGAAATGGAGATGCCATAGACAAAACCCTGATTTAGTTCATTTTTGCCAGCTTAGAAATCTGGCTAAGAAATCAATAATCTCTGACAAGAAAAAATTCTACTGTGAACTTCAGGAAACTCATCTTAACAATTCTAAACATTTCTGGTCATCAGTAAATAGACTTCTTTCCCCAGGAATTGCTAAAACTCCTTCCCCACTTAATGCTGACCCAGAAACCCCTCTCCAGACTGCTAATGCATTCAACTCTTTTTTCTCTGAAACTATTCAATCCCTAGCCAAACAAATGAACACCAACAACTCTTATATTCCTACTAATATAGCTAACTCCTCCTACAACTTCTCTCTAAAACCTATATCTACTTCTTTCATCTACAGACTCATTCACAAACT